>NC_052350.1:19369806-19419008 GCF_009727055.1 Benincasa hispida | reverse complement strand
ACAGCTGAACTCTTCTTACCACAGATATATTTCTGTGTCCATCGGATATAACCAATCATGAGTACGATGACCCTTCATAGATGCTCGTAAGTACAGCTAGGCCAAATTACCGTTTTGCCCCTGTAGTTACATCTCACTCCTTAAGTACCACTGATTTCTGTCATGAACAATACAACATAGTCTAACTATATATGAACACCTCTCGGGCCAAGAGAAAGTGTGTGGCGCCATATCGTTCAAGCCTCGGAATCAGCCCTCGAGGGAGCCATCTATCTACTTACCCCTGCCTCAGGGAAGGAGTGAATTTCATCTTGTGTAGCTGAGTTTCCAGCTCCCAAATTAGACGAATTCTCAAAATGGTAGGTTTGAATCGGCGAAATGGCCACTCGCAGCCATACAAATCAAAGAACCGCCCTCAATGGCGTTCCAAAATCACTCAGGATTGTGGTTATGTTACCTATGGTCATCCTAGTGAAGTGAAGTCTCTGTCATGAATGGTGTTATATAAAGAGACGTTAATACTTCATGGTCAGGTCTTATACAAACTCTTTGTATAGGACACCCCCACTCACATGTCCCCAACACGAATAATCAAGATCAGACCATCTGTGACAAGTCACAACACTTGTGACCATTTCACAAAGCGGGTCGCATCCATAGCGTTATCAGGATAAGGCTTCCCTCCTATATCAATATACTACAGACCATTTTGGTTATCACTAAAGAGATGATCCACTTGTATGTCACCACATACATGCTTGAGTCACATACAGATAACCAAGGATTTTATGTTTATTGGTTTGTGGTAAAGCAAATAAAACAAGTAACCGAGCAAAAATACAAGATGGTATGTTTGCAACTCGTTGAGGAGAGTTGTAAGGTTATATTTCACTTTGTTAAAATTCACATTACTAACAAAGTGCAAGAAGCTTTCCAGCAAAGAATGCAGAATTATGCTAACCTAGTTGCCCTCATCGATGGTAGACCCGTTCAACTCCACCACATTAAAGTGGACCATCACGTTAGGCACATGTTCACGAACAGAGGTGCCTTCTTCTATTTTGGAGTTGAATATATATTTAAGAGCCTCATGCATAAGCTGTTCAGACGGTTGTCCAAACATCCCCCGTAAGGACTCCATGATCTCACACGCTGAGATTATATGCTCATGTTTCTTGGCCAAGACTTCAGAAAGACTTACCAAGATGTAGGCTTGGGCCTTCTCATTCGCCCTTATCCATCGCTCGTATGCCTCCTGAACATTTCGAGCAGCATTCGGAGCTAGAATAGGAGGACAAGCCTCTGTGAGAGCGAACATGAGATCCTCGATGATTAGAATTGTCGTGATCATGTGTTTCCATGTTGCGAAATTATCGCTAGTAAGTTTTTCGGCGTTGAGCAATGCCAACGTAACTATTGCCATTTTGAAAATGTTGCTGAAAATACGAACAAAATTTTATTAAACTTTGCTAAACCACTTTTAAACCAATCAGTTTTGCAAAACAGTTTCAAGTACCCTAAGTGATAAACTTCTATTTTGCAATGATGCCCCAGTGAGGCAAGACAAATGCCACCGGTGGGGTGATCAGTTGCCCTTTCGCTGGGATGAGACATTCTCAACCATTAGGCAAAACCAACTCTGGAAATTGAATCTAACAGCCACCATTTTTGGGTCCAGAATCGTTAACCTTTAACTATTCCGCGTAAGTGTAACCCCTTGCTTTTGATGCTAGAGTCCCGCCCTAATGAGCCCACCGTAGGGAAGAAGTAGATTAGGATAAGAGACTAAGTTACCTTATCCTCTTATAGAAGATCATATAAGAAACGCGCAAAACTACCATCCTTTAGAGGGACACTCCCAAGGTGCCTCGAGGCGATGTACAGTAACTTTATTCAACCTAACGAGGGAGACCGAGGGATATGCCGTCGCATTTCCCGCTCACCCTTGCTATGAACACTCTCTCCATCTACCTTGATATTGACCTACCCAAACACCATCCGTTGGGGGGACACGCCAAAGGTGCCGCGAAGCCGAGGATAGATCTCACGGTGTGGACTATTTAGGAGAAACGTGAAAGGTTTAAGTGAAGCAACTTATGCCCCAAGTACCTCCCACTGAATGTTCCACCAGGAATTCATTAACTTAGTCAATCCGGCTACTAATTTTAGTCTAACTCACCTTTTTAAACTCTGCTCATAAACAACATTTGTCTATGAATTATGAACAAGTTTAAGTAGTCACATTTAAACACTTTAATGGTGTCACACCCTGTCCCAAACTACTCTTTGAGCCTAGGAAAGGACATGACTGTAGCAGTTATCAACCCTTTTGTTGACACTTACTGCCTAATAACTCTAACGGAAATAACTCTGATACGAATGTACAAACTCATATACAACGGATGCCTCTTAGGCCAAATTCATTTAGTTTAAACACAAAACATATTTAGAGAGATTACATTACTAGTTTCATAAGTCTCGATGCCCAAAACCTTAGTTCCTATATGAACAACTATAACATGTGTACAATATTTACAGTAACCACCTAACAGACGGGTTACAATATCTTTGTCCTTTAGTGGCAGAGCAGATGCAGAGCTACCTCCTGAGGATTTGACCGTTACCTGGGGGAAAGGAAAACATTTGAAAATGGGGTGAGCTTGCTAGCCCAGTGAGTGACTTAAGAAAGAAAACTGATTCTCATGCAAAAGTCTCAATAAAGAGATTAAACTGAAACATAAACTTCTACAGTAACCTTGTACTGTAGTATAAACATTTTCAAGCATAAAGCATATAAAGCTGCTTTTATCAGAAAACATTAAAACTGTTCCTTAGTTGAGAAGAACCCTGCTGTGGTTAAATACCAACGTCAACTACTAGTCAAGAGAGAACCCTTTTGCTCAATCTCTAACTTTAACTAACTACGTGCACGTGGCCATACTAAGTACCATCATACTTTAGGTACTTCTGCTCAGATACCTTCTCTAAACTTATCTTTCAGTATCGAGCTGCTCAGATACCTTCTCAAATGTCCTTCGGTATCGAGTTTCAAGTAAAACTAGTCATATAATGAATTTCTCTTTAAAGATGTAAAGCATACCGCATAGAAAACATGTCTTTAAAGATTCTAATGCATGCTTGGTGTATTTAAACACACATAAATACTTTTTCAATAAACTTTCATACATGGCATGCGTTTAAAATATAACTCATGGTTTGCTTGGAAATCACTTTGTAAAACTAGCTAGCATGAGAATAATCTTTCTTAAAACTAGCTAGCATGAGAATAATCTTTCTTGAAAACATGATTTCTTTAAAACATTGTAAATATTTAGTCAAACATTTTAGTCACTCACCTTGATCTTTTATGAACCTTTCTCTTTAGAAGTTCCTGGTTACCTCGGGCTCCTTTTTGAACCCTAAGATTCATATTCAATTTAAAGCTCAGATTACTTATAGTTCTAAGCGTTATCTTGAGATACTTCCTTCTGTAAACATGCTCTACAATGTCTCAGAAAGTTTACCTTAAAATCTTAGCTTAGAACTTCTCGTGGTTTGGCCGGAATAGTCAAATTCTAAAGATTGGCCCAAGCTTACCTGACAGCTTGACCCTTCTGTCTTTTTCTCAGTTTCCAGCCCGATTCCTTGGAGCTTCTTCTCCAGCAGCCCTACAATGAAAACTAGACTCGCGGAGATTTTAGGTGGCTTTGGAATCACTACAAACGCATGAGTATGCTGGGAGAAATCCTCGTTCCAAGTTGATGCTATTTCAAGACTTCACTGTCTAGCTGCGTCTCCTCTTGAAGCTTTATGACCGACACATAGTTTTGCTATCAACGCATGCGTTCTTTCATCAACACATAGTTTCCTAACAATCAGCCTTCCTACACTCTTCTTAATGTCCTTTGAGTTATGATCTGAAGAGAAGTTCTTGGCCTTATTTATAGGCATACAAAATCTCTCAGAGGCCGCACCTCCTACTTGGCCGCATGTCCAAGTGTCTTTTTCCCACACTATCACCACAACCTTCATGCCATTGCAATTTAGGTGTCTTTCTCTTCCTTAGCCAACACATAATGCTTAAATTTACATGTCTTCTTATGCATCCACCTCATTTTCTTAAGGCTTAAGATTTCTCCCCAACACGCCATATGTCCGGATGACGACCTTGAATGTATCCATCCAATCTCATATACACTCATCTAACCACGAATGCATCCATTAAATCTTACCTTGTACATCTAATTGACGCAACTTGGTCACTTGTGCTAGATGCTCGAAAGACTCATCTTTGGCCGCATATCTTTCTCTTTCGCATGGCTTACCTTTGCCCTATGCACTCAACTAGGATAGTGACCAACACTCTTTTAACACATACCCTTAGCCTTGTCCTATGCGCCCACATGCCCTCAGATGTCCAATGCATAGCACATCACCAATGCATAGTCTTAGCTTTGTGTACCGCAAGTCTTAGCAACGCAAAACGCTTCACCATGCATCCACCATGGCTTGTCTCATCGTCGCATAGCTCATCGTTTAGTACTGCTGCCGCATAGCACCGCGTTGCTGCATAGCACCATCGCATACTGTTGCCGCATAGCACCAGCCTACCGCATGACTCTTGCTCATCGTGTAACGCTGACACCCATCGTCTAGTGCATATGCCCATCGTGTAGTGCCATCGCCTAGCATCATCATCTAATGTTGATGCCAATCGTGCAATGTCAACGCCTCATCGTCTAACACTATCGCCCATTGCATAGCACTATCGTTTAGCTCGCCGCATTGCTACACGATCGTCCAGCGTCTGCTTACACGATCGTCTACCTCATCGTATAGTGCACTTCTTTGTTAGCCCGTGCAAACTTGAGGCTGTCGCATGCTTTGCTAACCTCTCAAGACATTGGCTGCCACATGCGTTTCTCTTGGCCACACTTTGGCTTCCTTCAACATCCAAATAACCTCTAAATGAGCAATGACAATGCATGGAACAACACTTAGCCAATTTTCTAGCTTCCAACGCATGGGTTACACTTAGCCAATTTTTCTAAGCTTTACTCAAGAATCAAGCTTTCAAATTCACACTTTTCTTATAATTTTTCACTGTTTTCTCTACAATTACACATTAATTTCCACATCAACCTACTCAGCACACTGATCTCAGTAGGAAACATACTTAAGTAGAGAAATTAGGGCTCGGGGTTCACATTTACCTCCCCCTTATGAAAATTTCGTCCTCAAAATTTTGCTACAAGTCCGTCATTAAAATACTGCGGATACTTGTTTCTTATTTGCTCTTCAGCTTCCCATGTTGCTTCTTCAGTGTTATGGTTTCGCCATAGTACCTTTACCAATGGTATTGTCTTATTCCTTAAGACTTGTTCTTTTCTGTCAAGAATCTCCACTAGTTCTTCTTCGTAAGACAAATTCTCTTTCAACTGTACTGGTTGCTCAGGCAACACATGGGTAGGATCTGGCACATACTTTCTTAGCATTGCCACATGAAACACATCATAGATACGAGATAACTCTGGAGGTAAATCCAACCTATACGCCTTTAGGCCAACTCTTTCTATTATCTCGTAAAGTCCAATATACCTCGGGCTTAACTTCCGTTTCCTACCAAACCTGAGTATTCCTTTCCATGGAGACAACTTAAGAAATACTTTATCACCAACTTCAAATTCCAATTCTCTTCTTCGCTTATCGGCATAACTCTTTTACCTGTCTCAAGTTGTCTTAAGGTTTTCTTTTATAATCTTAACACTGTCTGATGTCTGCTGAACAAGTTCTGGACCTAGTAATTTCCTTTCATTAACCTCATTCCAACATTTCTTAGTTCTACATGGTCTTCCGTATAGTGCCTCATATGGTGCCATTCTGATACTCGATTGGTAACTATTGTTATATACAAATTCGATCAACAACAGATTTGTATCCCATTTTCCCTTAAACTGCAATAGACATGCTCTCAGCATATCCTCTAGTGTTTGAATTGTCCGTTCAGACTGACCATCCGTCTGTGGATGAAAAGCTATACTGAAATATAACTTGGTACCCATAGCTTTCTATAAGCTAGGCCAAAACTTCGATGTAAACCTGGAATCTCGATCTGATACAATCGAAACTGGAGCCCCAAACTAACTCACAATTCGATCAACATACAACTTAGCTAATTGGTCTAGGGTAAAAGTAACTTTAACAGATAAAACATTAGCTGTCTTCGTCAATCTATTCACAATTACCCATATACCATCATAGCTCGTTGGTGTCTTAGGTAACCCAAACAGGAAATCCATCGTAACATGCTCCCATTTCCACTCTGGTACTGGGAGTGGATTAAGCAATCCTGTTGGCCTCTGTCGTTCAGGCTTAACTTGTTGACATACAAAACATCTATCAACATACTCTGCTATTTCTCTTTTCATACCAGGCCACTAGTACGATCTCTTTAATGTTTTGTACATCTACGTACTACCTAAATGCATAGCATAAGCCGAACTATGTGCCTCTTCCAGAATAGCCTGTTTATGTGCTAAGTTATTAGGTACATATACCCTACCTTCTTTTAATATCACTTTGTCTGCTCATAACTGGTAGTCTGTCCTCAGACCTTTACCTATTTCTTTAGCTAAATTTTGAAGATCAGAATCTTTTTATTATTCACGTAGAATATCATCTATGAGAGTAGGACATACTTGAAATGAAGCTAGTAAACCTCCTGTTTGACCAATTGATAATGCTGCTTTAGCATTATACAACTCATGTATCAGTATACCTCTCACTAAACAGATAACAGCTCTAGCTGATCTGGTTTTTCGACTTAGAGCATCAGCCACCACATTCGCTTTACCTGGGTGGTAATCAATTATACAATTACAATCTTTGAGCAACTCGATCCATCTTCTCTGTCTCAAGTTTAGCTCTTTCTGATCAAAGAGATACTTCAGACTTTTATGATCAGTGAATATATGACAACGTTCACCAAATAGGTAATGTCTCCACAACTTTAGAGCCAACACAACTGTTGCTAACTCTAAATCATGTGTAGGGTAGTTACATTCATGCTTCTTTAACTGACGAGAAGCATAGGCTACTACCTTTCCTTCCTGCATCAGCACACATCCTAACCCTTGTCAGGATGCATCACAATAAACCTCAAACTCTTTACCTGGTGTAGGTAAAGTTAACATTGGTGCTGACACTAACCTCTGTTTCAACTCTTGAAAACTGTGCTCACATTCTGGCGACCATTTAAACTTCGCATCTTTTCTGGTTAGGTTTGTCAATGGTAGAGCTATCTTAGAAAATCCCTCCACGAATCTCCTGTAACAACCTGCTAAACCTAGAAAACTGCGTACTTCTGTTACAGTCATAGGTCATTCCAGTTGACTATTGCTTCTATCTTTTGGGAATCTACGCTAACTCCGTCAGCTAAAACTATATACCCAAGGAATATGACTTGGTTTAACCAAAATTCACACTTACTAAACTTGGCATATAACTTCTTTTCCCTTAGCATATGCAACACCATCCTCAGATGTTCCTTGTACTTTTTTGCACTACTAGAATATACTAGTACATCGTCTATGAAAACTATCACAAACTGATCCAAATAAAGATGAAATTTCCGTTAACTTAAATACCCCAGCCTAGACAGAACCCGCCTTAGACAAAAGGTCCCTTATAGATAGATTTGCTACACTTTAACATTTTATTAGCCAATTTAATCCTATTAAACTGATTAAAAGATTAAAGCCTTAGGGTTGCTAATCATATTAGAACCGTGATTTTAGGTCTATGTGATCAAAGTTTTAAACACTTTAAAACCATGAATTAAACCTAACTGAGCATGCATGTCTTTCTTATTTCTTTTAGTTCTAATTTCTCTTTAACTTTTAAAAAGAAACAATTAAAACCATTGCGCACAACGAGGCGTTTATAACATTTATAAAATAACCTATGTGTCATGCTTCATGCGATGTCCGATCATTACTATACATAACTTTTATATAACGCGTAACAACCAAGCAAACATGCTATCATTCACCGTTATACTATAATAATTATAATATAAAGATGATGCATGTCAATGCTTTTTATGCATGTATAAATATAACTCTTATATTATATGATGCATGAGCATGCTCTTACATATTTAAATCATGCTTCTCTAAATTATAACAATTACAATAAAGAGATGATACATGACCATTGCATAACCTAAGGTGAGATTTACTATATGTGCATACCATATGACATACATAAAAAAAATACATCTCATGTAATAAATAAAGGATTAATGGACCGGGATGAGCCTTTACAAAAATCGATTCACAAGAAAACTGGGTCTTAAACTGCCAGGAGGTCTTCATCGTGTAGCAAACTCCAGTAGGTAGACGATCGTTCAGCGCGCACTAGACGATCAAAGCATTAGTAAACGATCACGTAGACAATGATGAGGCTACAAAGCCTGATCATCTATGCCATTATGTAGCGCGACAACAGGTAAATGATTTACCTTTCATTACTAAGTGATCGTTTAGTCAGTTACTAAGCGATGACGCTTGCTGACCTAAACAATCGTCTAGTCCGCGCGCTATAAACGATATGCAAGTATCTCATCATCTACACGATTCGTGCAACTAGGTAAACGATATACCTTACAATGCTAAGCAATCGTTTAGTCAGTTACTAAGCGATGAAGCTTGCTAACCTAAACGATCATCTAGATGTGCTTTAAACAATATGCGAGCATCTCATCGTCTATACGATGCATGCAACCAGGTAAATGATTTACCTTGCAATACTAAGCGATCATTTAGTCAGTTACTAAGAAATGAAGTTTGTTGACCTAAACGATCGTCTAGCGTGCGACTGCTTTAAACAATCCTCAGCAATCGTGTACCCGATCGTTAAAACGATACGATCAACACTTGATCGCATACCCCATCGTTTAAATGATGCGTTCAAAAGCAATCGCGTACTCCTTCATCTTTACGATGCAATCAACAACGATCACGTAGAACATCTTCTACACGATGCAATCAACCCTAGATTGCCTTTTTCCTCGAAGAATCGCAACGTTTGCCCAGATCTTCGACGAACGACTCAAAACTTCAAACAAACTTTGAATACAGACTTGATAATGATTATTAATGCCCAAAAATGCAGGGGCCTTTACAAACAATCGCAAATGTAAAAGGATCTAAATCAATCCGAGGCTAATCATCCCAAAAAACATCCATTAATCCGCACATCCACAACAAAAATTAACCATTAAATCAGTGTAGAAATGCACCCACCATGAATGTAAATCTCATTTCTTTGCAACAGCTGAAATTGGAGTATCAGAACCTGGCTCTGATACCAATTGAAGATCTCATATCTAAGAATTCCATGAGTGCGTTCGGATCGCTCCGATCTCAACATGACCAAAATACAACAATATAGATTCAACACATACAGTTATGCAAAAAAATCTTAATTAACGACATGCTTTAACAAGATAAATAACAAGGGAAAATGTTCCATACCAGTTGAAGACGTTCTTCACACTTCGGAACTCCAACGCAGCGGAAACCTCCACACGATCTACCAACACCCTGCAGCAGCGTCTACAATAGCAGCACGAACACGAACGTCGCAGGGATGACATCATCACTAAAGAGCCCCGAGTATTCTCGGAGTGAAAACCCAAAAGATGGTCTTTGGTGAATTTGGTAGAGGAATGAGGAAACACGAATCGTTTAGGCGATAAGCAAGTTGGAGGGAAAAAAACGATATCGCATAGCAGACTGCTTATCGTTTAGGAGGAGCTACACGATCGTGTAGGTTTTATTGAACGATCGTTTAGGAAAAGATATACGACCGTTTAGCAAAATCAGCACACTATACGATCGTTTAGAGAAGCTATGTGATCGTGTAGGCGATAGTGTGTGATCGTTTAGGTGGAGAGGAGCTATTGTATAGTCTCTCGATTCTTTAAGCGATCATTTACAATTCTCCAACGCGCGCTCTTCTTTCTTTTTTTTGGATGATCTGAACGACGGACAATTCAAAAATGAAAATATTTTTCATTTTAATTCATCGGTTATAATAACCGATGTTACCCCACCAACCCATGTCCAAACGTGAATTTTGGATTAATTATCATATAATTAACCAACTAATTAATTAATAAATATAATCATATTATATTTTTATCCTATAGTTTGATATCACATATCTACTATAGTATTTTCTCCTTTACTTGATATAAAACATATTTATATCTAATTTCCTTCAAAATAATATATCTCATACATTTAGCCAATTATATCATATATAATTAACCAATCCAATTATATCATATATAATTGAACTTCCTCTTGTCAATTTGAACATTTCAAATTAAACCAAACATTGGTTCTCGTCTTTATCCAAGCTCTTATACAAACTCTTTGTATAGGACGCCCCCACTCGCATGTCTCCAACACGAATAATCATGATCAGATCATCTGCGACAAGTCACAACACTTGTGACCATTCCACAAAGTGGTCCGCATCCGTAGCGTTACTAGGATAAGGCTTCCCTCCTATATCCATATACTACAGACCATTTTGGTTATCACTCAAGACATGATCCGCTCGTATGTCATCACATACATGCTTGAGTCACATACAAATAACCAGGGATCTTTTGTTTATTGGTTTGTGGTAAAGAAAATAAACGCAAATAAAACAAGTAATTGAGCAAAAAATAAGATGTGAAGTAAATATCACATATTAACAACACAAGCGTTCGTACAAATTGTTTACAAACTATAGGACACGAGACTTTAGGGCATCAACCCCAACAGTTCGAGCCCTGGAATCAACCCTTAAGGGAGCTATCTCTCTACTTACCCCTACTTCAGGGAAGAAGTGAACTCCATCTTGTGAATTTGAGTTCCTAGCTCCCAAATCAAATGAATCCCAAAATTGGTGGTTTGGGTCGGTGATAATGGGCAGAAATGCACGTTATCATAGTGCCAAGTTCTTAAACAATGTTGGCTTGCATTGATAAAATATGTTAAATTGTGTCCATTAAGCATCAATTTCATAATATTGCAGTCGCATGTGTTCATCGCATAGGAACAGTTGACTTTTGTATTTTTATGCAGAATATGCGTTGACGCAAGGCAGAAATTGCGATCATAGGAAATCATTGGTCGAGCACAGCATTACCACAAGGCTTTGTGGTGATCGTGTTTGCAAATATTCGTCCAAGAAGGATTGTCGCAACTTGTTTAGTGCAACTGGATGAAAGGCCAATTAATCGCGATGGGACAGAAAGTTGATGATAGTCGAATCCGAATTAAGTTGACAGCCGTTAACGATACAAGTCCATTCAGCTTTTCGGTGACAAATATTCAGCACATCAGTCAAGGGAATTAAAGTCATCCCATCTATTCAATCATGAGAGAGAAGTCGCCGTTCACCTTGATGTCTATAAATACTAGAGGCATCCTGCAGAAAAGGGGTTCACGTTCCACCACTTTAGAAGTCTATTCATAGTTTAGCCTTGTTCTTAGATTTATTTTCATTTTTAACGCAGACGCGAGAGAGGAGGTTGTGCCGACAGATCGCTCTGGTAATCTTGGGAGAGCGCTAAAAGTTTTAAGGACAGAGAAAGGGCTGACGCTTGCGGAAGCAGGAACAACTTTGGAACCAAATAGAGATTTACGTGTAAAGGCCTCAATCAGCAAGGAATTGTTACAAGGTTCTCTACCTTTAACTTCCATTGTTATTTTGTACTCCACTCATTTATTGAAATGGAATCGACTTCTCTATATATGTTCACTCTTGTTATTTACGCATGAGTAGCTAAATCAGTTGAATAGGTTTAGAAGCATTTAGTTAGCACAACTAGGGAATCTTCACTTTATGTGATTATCTTGTATTATGTATGCTTCATTCGTCTATTAGAGATACTCGGGAGGGTAGTCTAAGGATAAGATCTAGGCTTGGGAAGGTCAGATTAGAATCTAGACTCGGGAAAGCCAGATTAAAATGCATAATCAAGAGATGGGAGCTTAGAAATAAGCATTGTTTGCTATTAACACATCGCATGCATCCTAGAGATAGGATATGATTGTGTGTGGTCACTTTGCCTTTATGCATTTGCATCATCGCATAAGAAAAGAGTAGAGACTTAGGAATAAGCTCTATGGACATTTTTGCATTCAACAGATGCGTCCTAGACTTACAAGCATCGCATTTTCTTTGGAAAATGACTTGCTGTGCATGGTTGTAGCATGATCGCATAGTTTGACGCAATCCCAAGTAATGCTAGCTAAGACCTTCTCAACCCGTTCACCACATATTCAGTGCATCTATCCCACAACTGAGTTTTCTCGAATCTGCTGCATTTGTTTACTTTTCATTAACGCAATCAACAAAAAACCAATAATTAATTGAGTTACCGGTTACCGCAAAGTTTTCCTAAAAATTACCAATGCAACCTGTTTTCACAAGTCCCTGAGTTCGACCCTGGACTTACAGGAAACTCAGTGGAATTTACACTTGGATTACACTGAGGAAACTTGAGTGCTCAACGCAATTTCATCAACGCATATCACCCACATTTCCACTTCATAAAATTAAGCATCAAGTTTTTGGCGCCATTGCCTGGGACTTCGGCAAAATAGTGTACTAACGATAATTTTTTTGATTTCTTTGCAGACACTCATCTCTGGCAAATTACAACCCGGAGATTGAGAGGATGTTCAGACGAAGACTGAGAGACAACCGCCAATAACAAGACAGAACTCCAAGAATGGAGGAGCAACCGGCAACAAAGGCCGCTAACGCGAACAATATTATGGCCAACCCCATCCTTTTGGCAAATGACCGCAATAGACCCATTCGGGACTATGCGTCGCCTAATCTCTATGATTTCTCTCCAGGAATCATGAGACTGACATTAGATGGATCGAGGTTTGAAATGAAGCCGGTAGTGTTGCAGATGATCCAGGCTGTTGGACAGTTTGGAGGAAGGCGTGGCGAAGACCCACACGCCCACCTCCGGAGCTTCATAGAAATCTGCAACACTTTTGTGTTCCCAAATATCTCCACTGAGGAAGTTCGACTCACTCTGTTCCCATTTTCCTGATGCGATTAGGCAAGAAAATGGGCATATTCTCTTGAACCGGGGGAGATAACTTCGTAGGAACAGGTGGTGGAAAAGTTTATGAAGAAGTATTTCCCACCAACCGAGAATGCTAGGAAAAGGAAATTAATAACAAATTTTGAACAAACGAATCTCTCAGCGATGCTTGGGCGAGGTTCAAACGGTTGGTAAGAAACTGTCCACATAATGGCTTACCAGATTGCCTGCAGATGGAGATCTTTTACTAAGGACTGAATCCCTCTTCGCAGACCGCTGCCAATGCGGCAGCAGCTGGTGGTCAGCTCGACAAAACATATGAGGAGGCAAAAAGTATACTTGATCGCATTTCCAAAAATCACGAGGATTGGAGGGAAAGCGATCAGAGATTAAGAATTAAAGATAATGACGCAATCAATGGGGCCATCGCCTCCTTGCAAAATCAAATGACTACGATGATAAGTTTGATACAAGGCATCGCAATTAATAACACGTGAGCAAAGAAAGGGCAGGTCAACACAATTGTTCAAATGACCGCAAGTTGTGTCATTTGCGGAGATGCTCACCTGATGGAAGAATGCCCAACAAACCCGCAGTCAGTATGCTTCATGAGAAATAATCCATATTCTGATACATATAACCCCGGGTGGCAAAACCACCCAAATTTTGCATGGAAAAATCAACAACAAAGCTTTCAACCTGTGGCACAAAAAGGAGGGCCAGCCAAATTTTTTCCGCAAACAAACGGTCCAGTGCATAGCCAAGTTAGCAACTCTCAAACACCGCAATCTTCGTCCTTAGAAAGCTTGTTGATGCAGTACATTGAGAAAAACGAATCAGTGCTTTAGAATCAAGCTACATCCATTATAAATCTTGAAATTCAAATGGGACAAATTGTGGGTGAGCTAAAAAATAGACCACAAGGAGCGTTGTCGAGCTCAACTGAGCTCCCTCGCAATGCTGAGGGTACCAGAAAGGAACAATGCTTAGCAGTCTCCTTGCTAAGCGACAACATGACCGCGGAAGTAGGGGAGAAGCCCATTGCGACCACCTTGAATGTTGTGATAACCGAAGACCCGTTGACCTATAGTTTGAAAAAGCCCAAGAAAATAGACCCTGAAGTTGCGTCCACCCTTAAGCTTCTAGATCTTGAGATAGAAGAAGTTCAGTCACAAGTAGCTCCGCAAATATTGAAAAAGAAACAAAATGAGGAAGAAAATATCGCAACAGTGGCTGCAATGCAAAATGTTATGATCCCACCAAAAATGGGCGACCCAGGAATCTTTATGATACCATGCTCCATCGGAGAGGTCTACAACGGCCAAGCAATATGCGATCTTAGGGCAAGCATAAACATAATTCCATTATCAATCTTCCAACGATTGAGTATTGGCACACTCATGCCCACAAAAGAAACTCCCCTACTTGTGGACAGATCTCGAATACATCCTGAAGGGGAGCTGAGAAATGCCGCAATCTCAATTGATAAAGTCATCTTACCGGTAGACATCCTCATTTTGGATTATAAAGTGGATGAAGATGCGCACATCATATTGGGACTACCACTCCTTTCAACTGGTCGCGCTCAAATTGATGTGTGCAACGGGGAGATTGTAATGAATATTCATGGGGAAAGACTCCAGATTAAGGCAGTAAATATCCCAGAGGACAAAGAAAAGAGGGAAAAGCCACCGTGGATGTAAACAACCCAGCTTGGAATAAGCGGTCCCTGAGTTATTATGATTCAACCTCATCAGGGACGCAACTCTTTTGACTATCCTTTTTCCTGCATCAATACTTCATGAACATTTATCATGCTCGTTATTATCTATTATCGCAATTACTTTATGTATCTGCACTTTTCTTATTACACAAAAAAATTTACGGTACAAGAATGTTGTTTTGTTTAAAATTATTTGACCCTTTCTCTGTTTTTCTTGCAACGATCGAGGTGTTGGATTGCGGAGATGATACGCGAAGAAGCAACTTACTCTATGTCGTCACCACAATCCAAAGAAGATAGATCGCCGCAAAGAAGGATGCATTAATACACAATGCGGGCGACAACGCAAATTTGAGATGTATTCTTCCTTATCTTTATTTCAAATTTTGCGCTATCGCATCGCATTTTAGTTTTAAACATTTTATCACCGCATCCTCTTTGATTACCACAATTATTTGATATGGATAAATTTAGTAAGTCGCCGCATGCTGTTTCTTTGCCAAGTATGATTTCAATTATGAAAAACATGCTTCTATTCCTTTCGTAAATACTAGAGTCAACTTAACTCTAAGATAATCACCTCATGAAATATTTCTAGAAGTTAGGGGTTTGCTAGCTTTCTTTCAAACTCTCTTTACAAAGCTTTCTAAAAACATCGCATGACTTATTCCAATCTTTTGGCAATAAGGACATTGCTAAATTTTAAATTTGGGGGTGAGGTATTTATTTTAGACCTTGCTATTTAAAAAGAAAAAAGAAAAGAAAAGAAAATGAGAGAAAAATTTTGAGAATAACAATTCCACTGTCAATGTAATGGGAAACCCATATTGATAAGAGTTAAGTTGTGAAAGGCACTTACCCGTAGTTGGATATTCGCATGACACACGTGGGGGCAAGCCAAAACGAAAGTAAGTCACCAGGATCAACGTATAAATAAATGACCGCAACTCCACTGCCAAGTAGGCATGAGTTTGGTATGAGAAAGAGTGCACTACTCGTAGTTGGATGTCTGCATGACACACGTGGATCAACACAAGGTCAGAAAAAATAATAATGTCAAGAAATATGCAAGGATAAAATCATTTGACACTCTAGTAGAAAATTTTCTTGAGAGAGCGTCGGAAGCCTCAAGGACAGAGAGAGGGCCAACGCCTACAGAAGCAGGAATATCTTTGGAACCGAATAGAGATTTACAGTGTAAAAACCTCGGTCAGTAAGGAATTGCTACCAGGCTCTCTACCTTTAACTTCTGTTGTTATTTTGTACTCCACTCATTTATCGAAATGGAATCGACTTCTCTATATTTGTTCATTCTCTGTTATTTATGCATGAGTGGCTAAATCAGTTGAATGGGTTGAGAAACATTTAGCTAGCACAACTAGGGAATCTTCACTTTATGCGATTATCTTGTATTATGTATGCTTCATCCGTCCATTAGAGATACTCGAGAGGATAGTCTAAGGACAGGATCTAGGCTTGGGAAGGTCAGGTTAGAATCTAGGCTCGAGAGAGCCAGATCAGAACATATAATCAAGAGATGGGAGCTTAGAATAAACATTGTTTGCTATTAACGCATCGCATGCATCCTAGAGATAGGATATGATTGTGTGTGGTCACCTTGCCTTTATGCATTTGCATCATCGCATAGGAAAAGAGTAGAGACTTAGGAATAAGCTCCATGGATACTTTTGCATTCAACACATGCGTCCTAGACTTATGAGCATCGCATTTGCATTGGAAAATAACTTGTTGTGCATGGTTGAAGCATGATCGCATAGTTTGACGCATTCCCAAGTGACGCTAGCTAAGACCTTCTCAACACGTTCACCGCATACTCAATGCATCTATCCCACAACTGACTTTTCTCAAATCTGCCGCATTTGTTTATTTTTCATTAACGCAATCAACAACAAACCAACAATTAATTGAGTTACCGATTACCGCAAAGTTTTCCTAAAAATTACCAACGCAACCTGTTTTCACAAGTCCCTAAGTTCGACCCTGGACTGATAGGAAACTCAGTGGAATTTACACTTAGATTCCGTTGAGAAAACTTGAGTGCTCAACGCAATTTCATCAACGCATATCACCCACATTTCCACTTCATAAAATTAAGCACCAGTCGGCGTTCTGGCCACTCGCACCCATGCAAATCAAAGGACCGCCCTCAATCGCAAAAGTTCCCAACTCACTCAGAATTGAGGTTATGTTACCTATGGTCATCTTAGTGAAGTGAAGTCTCAGTCATGAACAGAGTTATATGACGAAACGTTAACATTTCGAGGTTAAGTCTTATATAAACTCTTTGTATAGGGCGCCCCTGCTCACATGTCCCCTACACAAATGATCAGGATCAGACCATCTGTGACAAGTCACAACATTTGTAACTATTCCAGACAGTAGGCCGCATTCGTAGTGTTACCAGGATAAAGTTTCCCTCCTATATTCATATATTACAGACCATTTTTGTTGTCACTTAAAACATGATCCACTTGTATGTCACTACATACTTGCTTAAGTTACATAAAGACAACAAGGGATACATGCTTAAGTGTTCGTACAATGTTGTTTACAAACTACTAGACACGAGAGTTTAGGGCAAAAATCCCAACAATCTCCCAGTTGTCCTAAAGTGAAATGGGGAGTACAAGTAAACAGACACAAAACAATAAACTAGGGAATAAAAACCCAATGCAACAAAATCTCTGACTTGCCTTGGTCCAGCTGTGGGCGGTCCCGTAGACCCATGCTCTGAAGGTGACCCTCAAACACTGTAGCTGTGAAAGTCTTCATAAACGGATCAACAACATTTTTCTCCGAGGTGATCTTCGTGCCAATCATGTCACCTCAATGCAGTATCATGTAGATTGACTTTAACATGGCAACAAGTGAGAAAGTTTCCTCATAGTCGACTTCCTCCACCTGCGTATAACCCTTTGCCATAAGTCGAGCCTTGAAGATTTGCACCATCCCATCAGCACCCTGTTTGCGCTTGTAGATCTATTTACAACCTAGAGGTCTTACCCCATCAGGCTGATCTACAAGATTCCATATCGAGTTGAAGTACATCGACTCCATCTTGGCTTTGACCCATTCATCCTGGTAAACATTCTCCATTGCCCTTTTATAGGACAACGGATCCTCAACGTCACCATCTGTCACCATAGCTAGGATTTTCCTGAAACCTAGATAGCGATTAGGCGGCTTCGTAACCCTCCCACTACGTCGACGTTCCCTTGACTCTTGAGGTAGAACCGACCTACCAGATAAACTATAATCAACAATTCTGGTTGATGAATCAGGTCCTTCAACAACTCTTGTTGAAGTTTCAGTAGTTTCTTTGGAAATCTCACTTAACACGACTTTACTATATGGACTGTACTCCCTGATATGATCCTCCTCCAGGAAAGTAGCGTTCGTGAAAACAAATACCTTGTTTTCAGATGGATCATAAAAGTATCCTCATCGTGTACCTTTAGGGTAGCCTACAAAGAGGCACAACCTCGATCGTGATTCCAATTTCTTGGAATTTGCCTCAAGCACATGGGCAACCTTATATGTGGAAGTGACGTAAACTAGCTTTACGCCCGTTCCACAACTCTAGAGGGAACACAATTGAGAATGTATACCGCAGTCTCCACTGCGAAACCCCAAAACGAGTATGGTAAGGAAGCGTAACTCATTATCAAACGAACCATGTCCAACAAGGTTTTGTTTCTCCTCTCTACTACACTATTTTGCTGAGGTGTACCCAGTGTCGAGAGTTGGGAAACGATTCTATGTTCTAATAAATATTCTTGGAACAGAATCCAAAAACTCTCCACTTCGATCTGGTTGAAGTTTTTTATTCGTCTATCTAAAGCATTTTTCAACTTCATCCTTAAAAAATTTGAACTTTTCATAAGATTCAGACTTTCGTTGCATCAGATAGACATACCCATATCTCGAGTAATCATCAGTAAAACTGATAAAGTACTCATAGCCTCCTAGAGCTGGCACATTCATAGGACTACAAACGTCAGAATGTACTAATTCAATAGCCTCTTTGGCTCGATAACCTTTTCCAGTAAAAGGTCGTTTACTCATCTTACCTTCAAGGCAAGATTCGCACATTGGTAAAGAATTTTCCTTTAACTCGCTTAGAAGGCCATTCTTCACCAATCTCTCAATCCTATTGAGATTGATGTGCCCCAATCGAATGTGCCACAGTCGGGCATTTTCTTTTGGAGAAACTCGTTGATGTTTAGATTGAGTTACGACAAATTTAAACATCTCTATGTTATGAAGGGAACTTAAGGTTAAAGGTCTTAGCACATACAAGTTATTTTCTAGTTAGATGCATAAATTTCAACACCATCCTTACGAATAAACGCTTTATTCAATTTAAAAGAAATAGTATAATTGTATTGTAACAGACGCTTTACAGAAATAAGGTTCATTTTAAGTTCAGGAACTACAAAGACATCTTTTAATATAAGAAACCTATGATGTAAAATAAACTGGATGTCTCCCACTGCCACAGCTGAAACGACGTGCCCGGTGCCTACTCGCATCATCATCTCACCAGCCTCCAACTGTCGCCAGGATCTAATCCTCTAAAAAGAAGAACATACATGATTAGTGGCGCCCGAATCTAATATCCGAGCAGAATTATCATTCTCCACTAAACAAGTTTCTAATACAAGCAAATCATATTTATCTTTATTTGCCTTGGTCTTAGCTTTGTCAGCCTTCTTTTCCTTCAGATAACGAGGACAATTCCTCTTCCAGTGTCCATCCTGGTTATAGTGGAAACATTTTTCTTTTTTAATCGACGGTGGATGCTTCTTCTGGGCGACAGGTGGCGGGTTAGTGGGCACATTCCTTTTCCCTTTACCACCCTTCTTCTTCTTCCCCTTTCCAGAGTTAGAAGTTGAAGGTGAAGAATTTTTTCCTAAGGTCGAACCTCGATAGAAATTTTAGAGGATGAGACAACATTTGCCTCACTTCCCTTTTTCTTCTTACTTTTCAGCAAGGATTGGTAAGTCTGCAACTCGTTGAGGAGAGTGGTAAGGGAGTATTCCACTTTGTTAAGAATCGTATTGCTATCAAAGTGGAGGAAGCTCTTCGGCAATGAATGCAGGATAATACTAACCTGACTGCCCTCATCGATTTTAGACCCATTCATCTCCACCACGTTTTAAGTGGACCATCATATTTAGCACGTGTTCACGAATAGAGGTGTCTTCCTCCATTTTAGAGTTGAAGATGAGTTTTAGAGCCTCATGCTTGAGCTGTCCAGATGGCTGTCTGAACATTCCCTGCAGGGGTTCCATGATCTTACGAGCTAAAACCATGGACTCGTGTTTCTTGGCCAACACGTCACTAAGACTGGCCAGAATATAGGCTCGGACCTTCTTATTTGCCCATGTCCAACACTCGTACTCTGCCCAAACATTTCGAGTAGTGTCCTAAGGTGGAATAGGAGGACACTCCTCCATAAGGACAAACTTCAGATCCTCGATGATGAGTTTCGTCGTGAGCATATGTTTCCAACTTGAATAGTGTTAGCCATTCAGTTTTTCGGCGCTAAGTAAATTGATAGTGGCTGATGTTATAAAAACCGTTGCTGAAAAAAAAACGAATAACCTTTTACAAGACTCTACAAAAACCACATTTTAATTAACCAATTAATTTTTAGCAAAATAAATTCCAAGTACCCTAAGTGAAAAGACTTCTATTTTGCAATAATGCCCCAGTGAGGCAGGACAAACGTCACTGGTGGGGTAATCGGATGGCCCTTCACTGGGATGAGACATTTTCAACCATTAGGCAAAACCAACTCTTGGAACTAAACCTAATAGCCACCATTTGTTCAGTCTAGAATAGTTAACCTTTAACAATCTTGCGTAAGTGTAACCCCTCGTTTTCGGCCCTAGAGTCCCGCCCTAATGCGCTCACCGTAGGGAAAAAGACAGATTAGGATAAGAGACTAAATAATTGATAGCTCGTAGAAATGCAAGCTATTGTAGCCTTTTACTTAGAATTATGAGGGCTAATAAGCAGAATATGCGTTGATAATACTAAGAATTCATGTGAAAAGTGAGCTTGTGTCAATCAGCACCAAAAATCCTCATTGACCCTATACCATGCGTCATTCCGAGTCAAAGTCTTCGTTTTTGCAGATATTACAGGAATTAATCGCATGTGTCGAACCCAGATTGACGCAAGGTTGACCAGATGAGTTAATAAGTTTGCCGCATAGAATGTTGCATCCACAGGTTGATAGAAGTCTACTCGCAAGGTAGATGGAATGCATTGGCACCTCAAAAGAAACAAGCACAAATGCATACCTTGAGAGTATCAATAAGATAAGATGATGTTGATATTGCCCATACCACGACAAAGGTAGTAGTGAGGCAAAACGCAATCATGAAGTTGTCGGCGTTTAAGTTCTATAAATAGCACCTTGGACTTTCACTTCAAAGCATCCGAGTTCCTGCCTTAAGGCGGATGCTTGCAATCACAGATGAGAGCATGAACGAGATTTTCTTTGAGGATTCTTCACCTTCACAACCCATTCCAAGTAACGACTGGAGTTTTCATCGAAGATAAAGCTCGAGAGAGACATCTCCACCATCCATCCATGGCACCACCAGCAGCTTTGACGCATAACCTTTCATTTTTTCTCTGATCTCTGTATTGTATTACATTTTGGCTTAAGACAGTATTACATTTTGTAATCAATGCATATTTTATTTCCTTCAACGCCATCTTCTCCATTTTCTTCATCCTTATCATTGTTTACCTTCATCGTTTAGTTATCAAAGGCGGTCGCATACTCAATCGTATAGCCTAGAGATAGGACGCATGTAGCAACCCATCGAGAAGTGTGCGTTGCGTGGGTATAGTGAGTTGATCTTTTTTGCTTGGTGTGAAGCTATAGCAACGCTTGTTGATGGGCTGTTGCAAGGCTTGTCTATAAGCTAATTAGCCGCATCTAACTACTTGAGAAGGTAAGTAATGGAACACACTAAAGCAAAGTATGCATTGTTTCTAGAGATAGGCACGGTCTTATGCTTGATGCAACCATGCACTATGGAGATATAGACATGCAGCTGGCCACCGAGAGGTATGCGATGCGTTAGTGTGGCGAGCTGGGATTACTCGAGCAACTTAAGATGATGAACATTACTATGCATTAACAATTGTTGCATATCTACCATTAGGCAGAACCAACTCTTTGAACTAAACCTACTAGCCACCATTTGTTCGGTCCAGAATAGTTAACCTTTAACAATCCTGCGTAAGTGTAACCCCTCATTTTCGACCCCAGAGTCCTACCCTAATGCGCTCACCATAGGGAAAAAGACATATTAGGACAAGAGACTAAGTAACTTTATCCTCTTACAGGAGATCAAATAAAGAAACACGCAAAACAACCATCCTATAGGGTGCCACACCCAGAGTGCCACAAGGCGATGCGCAGAAACTTTATTCAATCCAACGAGGGAGACCGAGAGATATGTTGTCGCATTTCCCGCT
This sequence comes from Benincasa hispida, assembly GCF_009727055.1. Taxonomy (NCBI): domain Eukaryota; kingdom Viridiplantae; phylum Streptophyta; class Magnoliopsida; order Cucurbitales; family Cucurbitaceae; genus Benincasa; species Benincasa hispida. The sequence goes on along the minus strand of NC_052350.1, from coordinate 19,396,632 downwards.
CTCACTTACTATGAACACTCTCTCCATCCACCTTGATATTGACCTACCTAAACACCATCCGTTGGGGGGACACGCCAAAGGTGCCTCGAGGTCGAGGGTAGATCTCACGGTGTGGACTATGAGGGAGAAACGCGAAAGGTGAAAATGGAGCATCAAATGCCCCAATAACCTCCCACTGAATATTCTACCTTGGGGTTTATTAACCCAGACAATTCGGCTATTGATTATGATCTAAGTCATTTATAAAGTTTGCTAAAAAACAACTTTTGTCTTTGAAATAAATAAATAATAAGAAATCCAAGTAGTTACATTAAACTCTTTAATGGACTGACCTTATTTTTTATGCATGCATAAAATCTATCTAAATTACTTTTTCAGGTAGGTTCCCAGGTAGAGGTGTTCCGTTGCCGTCATATTAAATACTCCAACCTAGACAAAACCTGCCTTTGACAAAAGGTCTACTATAGATAGACTTGCTACATATTAATCTTGTACTAAATATTTTAGTTATAATTTCATTTTATAACCATTTATAAAATAAACAACTAAAACACTCATCCCACATAACGAAGTATTTATAACGCTTATAAATAGAACGTTAAAAAAAATAAAGCATATATAAATATAACCCTTATATTATATGATGCATGAGCATGCACTTATGTAAATTAAAACATGCTTCTCTAAATTATAACACTTATAATAAAGAGAATATGCATGACCTAAGGTGGGATTTATCTATATGTGCATACCATATGATATATTAAAAAAAAAAAAAAAAACATCGCTTGTATTAAATATGTAATAAATAAAGGATTAATGGACCGAGATAAGCCTTTACAAAAATCAGAATGAATAACCCTATCTATTATATTGTTCATCGAGCAAACCGGTTCATGAGCGATTCGGGTCTTGAACCGCTTGGAGGACTCCATCGTGTAGTAAATGTTGTAGGTAGACAATCGTCCAGCGCGAACTAGACGACAGGAGCAAAATTAAACGATCGCATAGATGACAACGAGGCAACGAAGCCTGATTGTCTATGCGATCGCTCAACGCGGTGACAGGTAAACGATTTACCTTGCATTACTAAGCAATCGTTTAGTCAGTTACTAAGCGATGAAGCTTGCTGACCTAAATGATCGTCCAATGTGTGCACGCGTTAAGCGATTCGCGAGCATCACATCGTCTACACGACCCGATACTCAGTGATCACGTAACTGATCTTCGACACGATGCGATCAACCCTTGATCGCTTACCCGATCGTCTACACAATGCCATCATTAGCGATCATGTACGCCATTGACTGATGCGATCAACACTTGATCGCATACCCCATCGTTTAACCAATGTGATCAACAACAATCGCGTGCCCCATCGTCTGCACAATGCGATCAACATTGATAGCATACCCCATCGTTTAACTAATGCGGATCAACAGTGATCGCGTGCCCCATCGTCTGCACGATGTTATCAACACTTGATCGCATATCCTATCGTCTAACTGATGCAATCAACAGCGATCACGTGCCCCATCGTCTACACGATGCGATCAACACTTAATCGCATACCCCATCGTCTAACTGATGCGATCAATAGTGATCGCGTACTCCATCGTCTGCACGATGCGATCAACCCTTGATCGCATACCTTCCTCGAAGAACCACAACGCTTTCACCGATCTTCACGAATGAATCAAGACAAACAAATTTAAAATACATACTCAATAACGATTATTATTGCCCAAAAAACACAGGGGCCTTTACAACACAACCGCAAAAGTAAAATCATTAAATCAAATCAAGGCTAACATCCACAAAAATCATCTATAAATCCGCACATCCACGGCAATTTAATGCTTAAACAATGTAGAAATGCACCCACCGTGAATGTATTTACAATTCTTATGCAGCAATGAATTGGAATATCAGAAAACCGAGTGCTCTAATACCAATTGAAGGAACTCTTATTCAAGAGTACCTACGAGCGGAAGCGAATCTTTCCAATTCATTGTGACAGAATTACCGCATATACATTCAAACATACTTTCATATTGCTGAAGGGATCAAAAAATCATACTAGATGATGATTTCTTCTTCAAAGCGAGTCTAAAGCCTAACTGTCTACCTTGAACGGTCACCACTCAGACAGCAGGAAACGGATAAGTCAACACCACTCAGAGCCCTCAGTATTCTTGGAGTGAGATCCAAAGTGTGAGCTTTGTTCGGATTTGGTAGAGGGAAGGAGGAAGAGAGATCGTACACAACGATCAAGCAAGTGGGAGATGTAGTTGTCTATCCATAGACAATATGCTTGATCATTTAGGTGAAGTATATGATCGTGTAATAAAAGTAAGTGATCGTCTAAACGATCGTGTAGGAAAAGATAAATGATCGCCCAAACGATCGTGTAGGAAAAGGGTGAGCGATCGTCCATACGATCGTTTAGTAAATATTGGGAGCTAAACAATCGCTTAGAAAAAATGTAAACGATTATTTAGATAATAGCATGCGACGGTGTAATCGGTATGCAATCGCTTAACAATATCGTATATGTAAGCGATTGTGCAGTCACTATCGTATAAGCACTGATTTTCTAAACGATGACACTATCTTTTTCATGATATCCACGCACACCAAGATCAACACACCGTCTGCTGTTTATAATGTACTCATCCATTATTTAGAACGAAGAGGCGCCTTCCCATTCCTTTACAGTCGTCTATTGAATGTGATCTTATCACATTCATAACTTATAAATTAATATCATATATTAATTATAATATTTTTCATCTATTAGATATAAATCATATTTATATCCAATTTCCTCCAAATTAATGTATCTCATACATAAAATTAACTATATCATATTTAATTGACTCGTTCAATTATATCATATATAATTGAACTCCCTTTTATCAATTTGAACATTTCAAATTGACCAAAAAACTGACTCTCAACTTGTATTCAAGCTACCAAGGGGACCTTATGAACCTATGGCTCGAAACTCTAACGGTACGTGAATAGTTGACTAAACTCTTTAGTCACGATATTCACCATCTGTTAACTGTCAGGCATCCACTAAAGATTGACAGTTGAACTCTTCTTGCCATAGATATATTTCTATGTCCATTGGATTAACCAATCATCAGTACAATGACCCTTCACAGATGCTCGTAATTACAGCAGGTCAATTTATCGTTTTGCCCATGTAATTACGTCTTCCTTCTTAAGTACCACTAATCCCTCTAATGAACAATATAACATAGTCCTGCTATGTGTGAACACCTCTCGGGCCATGAGAAGGTGCGTGGTGTCACATTGTTCAAGCCATGGAATCAACCCTTAAGGGAGCTATCTATCTACTTACCCCTACTTTGGGGAAGGAGTGAACTCCATCTTGTGAAGCTGAGTTCCCAGCTCTCCCAAATTAGACGAATCCCCAAAATGGTAGGTTTGAGTCGCATTCTGGCCACTCGCACCCATGCAAATCAAAGGACCGCTCACAATGGCAAAAGTTTCCAACTCACTCATAATTGAGGTCATGTTACCTATGGTCATCATAGTGAAGTGAAGTCTCAGTCATGAACGAATTTATATGATGAGACGTTAACACTTCGAGCTCAAGTCCTATAAAAACTCTCCCCGTTCGCATGTCCCCTACACGAACGATCAGGATTAAACCATCTGTGACAAGTCACAACACTTGTAACTATTCCAGTTTATTGGTTTGTGGTAAAATGAAAAACATCTAAATGTGCAAAGTCAAGTAGTGAAGTAAATATCATTTATATTATACATCACAAATGTTCGTACAACGTTGTTTACAAACTACTGGACACGAGACTTTAGGGCACAAACCCCAACACAACCAATGTAGAACACATCGAAAACAAATCGAAACCATAAATAAAAAACAAACGCAACCAATTAAACCTCGAAACTAGTTATGAACATGACGACCGATCAAATGAAACCAACCTAAACAGACGCAACACAACATGCAAGACAAAAATTAAATTCACTTACCCAAGATCTTCGATCATGACAGTAGATGAATGATGGTTTTGCAGAGCAAGATTGAGCACACTTGCACGAGAATTTTGCGCGTGAGATGACCGTTGAGTTTGAGCGTGTAGGAGTATATCAGTATGCAACGGAAGTAAAAAGGATCAATAAGCATTCTAATGCATCAATTTTGGCTATAGATAAATCATGCTTATACAATAAGGAGAAGGTTTCAAGTAATACCTTTGTAGAACCTCTTGAAACTCAAATTCAGCTGCAAATCTTTTCCAAATATCATTGTGAACCACCTCGAGATCTTCCCTACTATTCTCTTGGAGCTTTAGATTAAGTTGTGGGGCTCAAAATAAGCTTGAATGAAGGAAAATTAGAGGAGAAACACACTGCTGCAACCACTTGAAGAATACCTTTTTCAACTCAAGTTTTTTAGCAAGAACTTAACTGGTGCATGCCAAATTTCCACTTCAATTTCTCTATTTATTGCAGGACTATCATGTAATGAAGAATGCTGCATGAGAAGCAGCTCATGCTTAGAGAATCAAAGCAAGAAAATGGTGGAGTTTGAGTGAGCTCCTTGGTGAAGGTGAGTGGAGTTTTCCTACTTCTCATAAATTTGTGTTTTTCCAATTTTTCTAATTTCAAAATGATTTCTCAAAATCTATTTTAATTTCTAAAAAGAAATTTTTTTATTAATTTTACAAAATTAATTTCATAAAATAATTTTCTATAAAATTAATAATAAATAATTAATTAAACAATTAAATTAATTCTAATTAATTCAATATCAAATATTAAATTAATTTTACACAAATTCCTCCTTCATGAATCCTTATTCATGAATTTACTATTTAAATCATATTTAAATATTAATTAATTCTCCAATTCCGTTTAGTTCTAAAATTAAACACGTAATTATAATATATATATATATATAATTAATAATTCCCTCAATTCTAATTTGAACGTTTCAAATTAACTTATCACGCTACTCTAAGGCTAATCCATTTATGAGCTAGTAGGGGGACCTCGTGGACCTATAGATCACAGACTCCAATAATCCGAGATTAGATGGCTAAACTATTTACACCGAATTAACCCCATTCATTAACTAGATCACTCCACTAAAACCCATAGTTGCACTCCTCTCACTGTAGATATATTATGTCTACTCGATATAACCACGATTAGTAAGTTAACCATTCACAGGTTGTTCGTAATAACGACTGGATCAAATGTCTATTTTTCCCCCAAGATTACCTCTTGTTCCTTAAGTCCCACTGATCCTCTAATGAACAATTGATTTGTGATCCGATCAACAAACCGAGTCCTTCTCGGGCCAATGAGAGGGTGGGGCCTCTTGTTCAAGACCCATAATCAGCACTTAAGGGAACAACCTCTCTACTATCCCTGAAAGCGGATAGGAGCGAATTCGATCTTGCACCCTATGTCCCCAGCTATCTACCCGGTCTTACCCCTGAAATAGAGGTTTATTGAGTTGGCGCTGTTGAGCCAACCTTCACCTATGCATATACTATAGATCATTTTGACTATTTACTTGAACCTGATCCATTTTTATGTCTCCACATAAAGTTCAAATACTTATGTAATAGTCATAGATCTCATAGTTTATTGGATTTATTCTCAAAACGAAATAAGCAATACATATTTTCAATAACAACTTATTGAGTTTTCAGAATAAGTTTTATTGTTTACAAACCACGGGTTTTAGGATATAAAACCCAACAGAGTGCACGAGTATCATATTGACTAGAGGGACATTTTTGTAATCTCATACCGTGTGATGTAAGCAGAGGATCAATTGACAATTGTTTAAAAAATGGGATCATTTGGCATTATGGACCGAAATATTAGGTCATCGACCCAATTTTCCCAAAATTCTTTATGTTCAAGCCCTAAACTACAATTTAATACTATTCAAATATAATATCATTGTTGAATTGGCATATTATGTTAGAAATCACGATATTAGATTCTTTCAAATACTCGACCCACACACGCATAAATATAAATATATATATATATATATATATATATAATTATTCACGCCCTGATGTCTAGTTTAAAGATCATCCCATAAATTGATGTTGTATCTAATTATTTGATATCTCAACTATTCAGATATAAAAATTTCTCTGTCATACAATTTGAAGATAGTATTTCCACATGATTTTTTAAAAGGAGCATAGATAATCGTTGAAACATTTCTCCCCACCTAACATGACATTTTTCAAACAAAAAAGATGTCTTGTCTTTGGGGAAATGATAGATAAGAAATGAAGCTTAGTCCAAATTATGGGTATACGATAATCAATTTAAAAATAATATAAATGTAAATATTAAAATAAAATTATTATGTGTTTTAGTTCAAAATTTTCTGCTTCTATTGTATTAAAATCATGAAATTATACTAAAATTGTAGGAACTTGGTAATTAAAATTTTGATGATTTTCATTTTTAGTGAAAATTTAAATAATTTTTCAAAGTTTGGCATGATTTATAATATAGTTGTCATGAAAATATCAAAGTCTCTCAATTAAAAAAAAAAAAAATTGTTGATAAAAGTATCATAAAAATTTGGTTGTTTTCAAATATAGGAAATGAATAAAAATATTTACATATATAGCAAAATTTTACTGTCTATTTATAATAAATCACGATAGACTATTATGTCTATCTGTGTCATGATAAAAACAGATAGTAGTCTATCACATATAGACGGTAATATTTTACTATTATTTTTTAATATTTTCAATAACTCTATAATTTAAAGTAATTTTTCAAGTTGAATGATAATTTTGGAAAAAAAAGTATAAAAAATATTTTAAATAAATAAATAATTTTTTTAAACTTTATTAACAAGCTAAAATGATTGTTACTTTTATAACAACATTACTGATTTTGGTTGTTTTATCTATTACAATGTAATTGCAGATATGGAAGATATAACCTTAAACTTCAAAAGTTTTAGTGCATGCTAATTGCCGTTGTGTCAAGCTCCCTTTGATATATTGGTGTAAGTTTTGATTCACCCCTCATGTAGATTTTATCCATAATTACATGTTATCACGTGAATTTAGTGTAATTTGATGTTGTTTGACATGGTCAATAAGATGCAAGTTCATCCTATCTTATGTAATTTGATGTGGTCTTGGGAGTTTGTTGATGATATGGATAAGTATGTTACTTATAGGATATTGAGTTTGTCATTATCCAAACACCATCTCTTTCGATTATTGATGATGTTTGTGTTGACCGTTGGAATCCCCGAGAGGATGCCTTGTATAAGCTTAACTAAGTTGCTTCCTTTCACCATGAGAGCTTTGGGCTTTCAAAGTATGGCTTGTAATTATAATGACGAAACAAACAGTACAAAACTTTATCGTAATTGTTGAACTCACCTAAAATGATGCTCTCTTAGATAAAGTTATTACAATTAAGGAATCAAAGATTTACCTTTTTACGTGTTCAAACAAATTCGATAATTCTTTGCAACTTACTTAAAGGTTGAGACTATTTCAACAACGAAGTTCAAACCTTTGTTGATGAAATTTGAGCTTTTCATTGACGAGAGACATGGTTTTAGGTTTCTTTTTTTTTTTTGTCTACGAATCTATAATTCTATTGCTCACATTATAGGTATATAATGCACTATAGTCTAACGCCTCTGATGTTTGACTTGAAGATCACACTATATCCCTCATAGATTGATAATGCTGAATCAAGTGGTTTGATATTTGTTTGGTTCTTGTTTTTCTTTGTATTGCCAAAACAAATCCCCAAAAAATATATGAAAACTCGTGTTTGTCTAAGTTGGGATCTAATATAAAATATCTGAGGAGGGAGAAAAACAAAAAAATATTAAAAGTGGGGTTTTAAAAAATAAAAATTATTTATACAAAATAGTAAAATTTTAATATTTTTGAATAGAAGCTAATACAAGTCTATTAGTGTCAGTGATAAAAATTAATAAAAGTATATCACCGACGTAATAGAAATCAATCCGTGTTCATTAAGTATTTTTATAAATAATTTGACATTGGTAAATTTTCCAAATTAAAATTCGAAATTCCTATTTATATAATAGGGNATTTATATAATAGGGTTAGAACAGACATTTTTGACTATACAGTCCCCGCCCGCTCGCCCCAACCCCGACAAAAATGGCGGTTCCCGTCACGCCGTGGAGAAAGAAAAGGCGACGACCAGAGCACGACCTTGCAAGAAAAGGGACATGGAAAGAATCACAACTGATAACACGAAGACGAAGCGACCTTCTTAATTATTATTAAAGAACCAAAAGCAGATTGACTTTCTTCAACGTCTATTACCATGAAAGAAACCTGGGACCTTGGAAAACCTCGCGAACAAGCAATGAAACTTACAGTACCAACAAGATAAAACCCGGTTTTCCATGTGTAAACCCCACAATTTGCTTTCGAATGGTCGTCTCCTTCATTAAGAGAACCGACCCTTATTCCATTCCACGGAGGCAAGAACTTCTAGTGGAAGGAAACTAACTTGCACACTAAGTTTTGAGTGACTGTATAGACTTTCTTTCTTCTGGGTCTTGGCTTTTGGTCTTCTTTTACAAGTGGGGTCCCACCCATTGTACGGATATTCGTGTACCCACTGAAGGACCAAGACATTATTCGCATAAGAAGCACGTAGCGTAGTGTTCTTTCAATTTTCCGGACTCCTTCTGCTGTGCTCCGCTTATTTCAATATCTGACAAAGCTCATTCATCTCTGTGCTATCTTCTTTCTTTCTTTCTTTCTTCTGTCTACTTGGAGTTGGGTTTAGGATGCCTGATGGGGAGACCAATTCGACGACTGACGACAGCGTCAATTTTCAACCCACTGGTTTTGTGCCGGTCGAGAGATTTATGGGTCTGTCTCAGAATGATGATCAGGCAGCGGGTTCAAGTACAAGAACATCAGAGAAAGATCCTAGGAGAATCGCAAGGAAGTAAGTCATTTCATGTCATCTTGTATGGTTATAGAGCTTTACTGCATTTATTTGGCTGTGTTATGAGCAGGAGAGTTTCTGTCTCTTGAGTGCTTGGTGCAAGGTTTTCAGTCACAATGTTGTACTTAGAATTTAGATTTTGTTTAATTTTTACATATTTTATTCATAGGAAACAACTATGAACTATGAACTATGAACTATGAACTATGTTTCTAATGCTTTCCTAAGTAGAAACTGATTGTTAATTTAACGTTCTAAGTGATGAATTTGTCGGATAGTTGAAGTTCATATTTACATCTCTCTTTCTTTAACTTCACATTTTATGTATCTTTCTTGAAAATACTTGCCGAGTGACACGTTTGTTTGAAGGTCATGCTTTTCCTTGGACTTAATTTTGGGATCTTACGTGACAGCCCACATCAACGAAATACTTGTTTCATATTAAAGGAGCAGATTTCGTAGAACTGCTTAATGTTCCAGCACTATCGGCACTTTCCATTGTCCATTTTAAATTTCATGCAGTATTAGTGCTCTGCTATAACCTGAAATCGTTGTTGGAACATCATTTTTTTCTTACCTTTTGTAGATATCAATTGGAGCTGTGCAAGAAAGCTTTGGAAGAGAATATCATCGTGTATCTTGGGACAGGCTGTGGGAAGACTCACATTGCTATACTCCTGATATACGAGATGAGCCACTTAATCCGGAGGTCCCAGAAGGGTATCTGTGTTTTTCTGGCGCCTACGGTTGCTTTAGTTCAGCAGGTGTTGAAACTTGAAATTATGCTGAAATTTAGTGGTTTTTATTTATTTATCCATATTGATTATTATTTTTATGGGAATTAATTGTTACACTTCAATCTCTGCCTTGTTGAACTGTTGCGTAATGATAGGGTGGCGTGATCTCTTTTATCAGTTGGCTCCGCTTATTTTCATTGGTTTGATTTCCACTCTGATTTCTGTCCTTAAAATGGGTTTTGAAGTTGTTTTGTTTAAGTTCAACCAATTACATCCATGCATTACATTGATGTCAATAAAAGAGTCTGAAAATTTCATTCATGTGAAAGTTGGCCCTTTGAACCTTACAACACATGGGGTAAGCTAACAGCCAAATTGCACCTAAGGAAACCAAAACGAGGACAAAAATTTGTAACTAACAGAAAAACAACCTATGTTTTATAATGTTTCAATAAGTGACTGGCAACAAATGGATTAGGTTCTATTTTTCAGCTTTATTATATATCTGGGAACAAATGAAAATCCAAATGAGACAATACCTATATTTCTCAATATGGATAAACAAAAGACGTGTATTGACTCTTTTGACTTCCTCACAGAGTGAATGACAAGCGAGCTTCAATAATAGTTAGACCCACAACAAGCGTAACTAATAAGTTCTAGCTCCTAGATCCTAATATAGGCCATAACTATTTTACCATTGTCTTTGATTATCTTTGTTTTTCATCACAAAAGTTACTTTCTAAGGCCCACAATTTATTTGTTTATATAAATGTTTTAGATTAAACGTTTTGATCAATTTCTGCATTAGTGGTTCAAGCTCAATGTAAAGGCTTCTTTTTGTTGGTTATCACATTTTAGCAAGCAAAAGTTATAGAAGACTCTACAGATTTCAAAGTCAGGGTTTACTGTGGAGGTTCCAAATGCTTGAATACCCATTATGATTGGGAAACAGAGATGGAAGAATATGAGGTGACTCCATTTGTATTGTCCTTCTAAATATATTTATGATAGTTGCAAGTCTCGAGCAAATTTTTCTTTTCTAGTCAGCCATACATGTTTGTTTTTTTTTAAATGAGATTGGAAAATCGTTAATATCATTGCATTAAAGACAGCAAGAGAGGCTGAAAATAACTATTTTAAGAGATCATTTTAGAATTGGATATTTTTCAATGCATGAAGAAAAAGTTTCCTTTAGCTACCTCTCCATCTCATATACATCTCATGGCTTGATCTTGTTCAGGTTTTTGTTATGACCCCTGAAATATTACTGCGTAATTTACACCATTGCTATATCAAGATGGATTTTGTTGAACTTTTAATATTTGATGAATGCCATCACGCTCAAGTCAAAAGTGACCATTCTTATGCAGAGATCATGAGAGTAAGGAATTATATATGTGTATAATACTTGGGCCTGATGGGTTGATATGGCCACTTAATTTCTTAATATAATTTATCTCCACCACTTATATAGGTGTTCTATAAAGCAAATGAGCCTAAACGACCCCGGATATTTGGTATGACTGCTTCTCCGGTTGTAGGAAAAGGTATTTCCTTGTATTAAATTTAGAATTTTCATTAGGTTGTGAGCCTATTCTTGAGTTCTATCGGTTTATTTTTCTCGAGTAGACATTTTTTTTAAATAACTTCAAAGGTTCTTAAATCAGTACTGCTATGAATGCTTGGAATTTTTTTATCATAAAGATGTCCATGCTTCACAGTGGTTTTTTAGTACTAGTCAGGATTCTTGAACTACAGCTTTTTGATCATAGGATCTGGTGTCAGCAATTTTTGTTTCTTTAGTGCTGCTATTTCATGTCTATGTATATTATATCCATGATCGTTGCAATTTGTAAATGATATCATCTTTTCCTTAGATCTATTTTCTCTAATTTGAAAAGGGTTTTTTGGTCTCTGAGTTGTTGTCTGGCACAAAGCTGAAATGGCCAATATCCTGGTGGGTCAATTGTGATTCTCAACTAGCAGGTGGTGGGTTGTGAGGTTGTTTTGTTACACTTTAGGCATTCCGCCTTGCTCGTGTTGGTGTTTGGTCTTGTTCTTTCTGGGATCTAGTGGTGTTCAAGGTTTAGAAACATCTTTTTCCGTGGAAGAAGTTTTTCTTCTCAAGAGGAAAGGCTCTTCTATTTTCTGATGTAAGCGGGGAGGCTAATTTTGATCCAAACTCAGTTAAGTGGAATTGCTCTAGAATTTCTCTCTGTTTTTGCCCACTTCAGTTGGCTGCATTTTAGGGAAAAAAAAACATTTGAAAGATTTTTTTTTTGGGAATGATGGAGGGAGAAAATTGCATCCGATTTGGTGGAAAATAGTTTTGACAATGTTTAGTAGGGGGCTTTCTGCGTATGGAAAACCTTGCTGATCATTGTGAGTGTGAGTATTATTCCAATGGTTTGGATTCTGTGCGTCACAAGAATCCTTGGATGTTTTAACTTTTTGTCTGGGATATTTTCTACTTGATTGCAGATGACATGTCTTGGTTTTGCTTGATATTTTTTCATTTTTCATTTTCATTTTTATTTTTATTTTTATTCAAATCTTTCTTCTACTTTCTCTAATTAAGGTGCTTGCAACCAGCAAAATTTATCTAGAAGTATCAACAGTCTTGAGAAGTTACTTGATGCTAAGGTGGGTTGTGGAGCAACGTGAGGTATATATATGTATATTTTAATCAGGAACACTGGACTTATTCTTTTGAATTGGAGTATTTTTCTGTAATTAGCTAGGTTTGGACTCCTTTTGTTCAAGCTTGTTTTTTCCTGGTATATTCTTTCATTTTTATCAAAGTGCGTGTTCTAAAAAAAATGGAGTTATCATTATTTTGATAAGGACACGGTAATTTTCATATAAAAATCGAAAATAGTTCAGTGTAATAAATGAATCCAAAAAAGTAATTACAATGTAAGGTCAGAAGAAAGTCCACCTATATAAAATAAACAAAGGTTAATCAAGTAGCGAACTGGACGTCTTTTTCTTTAGAAAATAACATTTCCAATGAATCAGGGATTCATAGATCAAGCACAATTCTGCACGGTTCTCATTTCACCTGTCAAACCTAGAAATTAATTCCATTGAAGTTCTAAATTTCCTCAAGAACCTAAAATTTGAGCAAACATAGACAGCTGCCAACAGAACATTTTCCATTTTATGTGATTGGTTTTGGAGTACTCCTGGGCATATGAACTTATACTACCCTGATGCAACACTGCAGGATTAAAGTTTTTTATCAAGTCAAGGAAAATACTATTCTCTGTATTTAAATTTAGTGAATTGTTGAACATGATGTAAGAATAAAAACAGACTTTCCTTTTGTAGGTTTATTCAGTTGAAGCTAGGGAAGAACTGGATGCGTTTGTGTTATCACCACTTGTTAAAATATATTATTATGGTCCTGTTGCAAATGGGTCATCTAGCTCATTTATGACTTACTGTTGCCTACTTGAGGACATTAAACACAAGGTATTTTGGCAATCAATCTTTGTTATAACTTTGTTATCTACATAGAGTTTTATTTCTTCCTTCTCTTGGACAAAAGCAGTGCATATTGGCTCTTGGTCAGATGAAATGTGAGCACGAAGTTCTGCTGGCCACCAAGAGATTGTTGTGCAGAATGCACAAAAATATCATATTTTGTTTGGAAAGCCTTGGTGTTTGGGGGGCGTTGCAGGTAAAACTTTTCAGCATCTAAATCCTGTCTTATTTTCCTATTTTTGTTATCATATTTTTTCTATACTTGATGTTTGTGTCAATCTTTTGTTTGTTTGTTTCTTTGTGGTTAGGAGGGGAATATAGAAAGAGTCAAAATGCTCTATCGATAATAGAAAAGGGTTTATTCTAGGTTTTCTTTTCGGGCGAGTGAGGGTAGCTACATTGCTTTTAGTAGACAATCTTTTACTCAAATGCACACATTTTTTTATTCAAAATGTTTCTTCATGTGAACTTTATCTTGAGTCATTTTGTATCAATGTTTGGGCTCGAAATTAACATGAATAAATGCTCAATGATGTGTGTTAACTGTAATTTCTCTAAGCATGGAGGCTGGCCAAATTGCATGATGTAAGAATTCTTTGTTGCCTCATTCTTAATTAGGTCTCTTTTTAGGACAATCCTAGATTTTTGCCCTTATGGGACTGTTTAAGATGTGTAGAGGTAAACAACGATGGACATCTTAGATAACCATTTGGTTTTTGGAAATTGTGCTTGTTTTCTCACCATTTCTCCACAATTGTTTTCAACTATTTTGAAGAAATATTTGAATAGTTTGTCAAATTTCATAAACCAAACAATTTTTTTGAATATCGATGGCCTCCCTCCTCCCTCTCTCCCAAAGACTCACCCCATGCCTCACCACCTCCATGTCGGCCCTTCTTCGACAACGATGACCCCTTCTCCCCACCTTCGATCTATACCCCTTCTCCCCATCTTGGATCTATACCCCCTCTATCCCAACCCTCCTCCAACCATTATGCCTCTGACCAAACCTGACTCTGTAACCATCGACCGGAAGGTTTTCTCCATTGAAACCAATGATCGCTATAGAGCCTCATGTATCCGACTGATTGAAACTACTAAAGATCGAGCCTATTTTCTTGCTTTGCATTGGCAGATACTCACTTAGATCATTAAGACTTTCTTCGCTTTGTCGACTGCTCCGCTAAACCAGAAGTTCTTTAAGGAGTTTCGCTTTGATGAACAGATTGTATGGATTAAGAAATCAAGCAACAGGAGGGTATACTGGCTGAAGTTTCCAAACTCGATAACAATGGAGGGTTAAATAAGATCCTTGTGCTGATTGGTGAAGGAAGAAAGGGTTGGAAAGCCTTTTATACCTTGATTCTATCTTTCTCAGACAATAAAATGTGGCCCACAACCACCCCCTTAAATGCACCAACAAAATCCTTTAAGGAAACCTTTCCCCTATCCTTTAAAGAGGCATTAAAGGCAAAAACTCCATTAATACAATCTAAGAGGGTGGTGCTTACAGACAAACATTCCACGGAGTTAGCTCATGCCACTTCACTTCAACACGACCGTCATTGTCACGAGTCACTATTTCCACGACGGCCAGTAAAATATTATGAGTGCCCTCCAAGTACACGTCTGTGATCGTTGTGCAATTAATCCTATAGAAGCTGATCGGGCTCTTCTTAGATGTGAGGATGAGGAACAAACTAAAACCCTCGGGTCGATGAAAGATTGGTACAAGGTTGGTCCGTTTTCTCTCAAATTCATCCCATGAAGTAATAGCTCAGCCAAAGTGAATCCTGTTGTTCCCTGCTATGGTGGTTGGATTAGAATCAGAAACCTCCCTTTTGACTGTTGGGACGACCATACCTTCAAGCTTATTGGGGACACCTGCGGCGGTTTCGTTGAAATTGCAAGGAAAACATTATCTCGCCAGGATCTTTTAGAAGCAACGATTAGACTTAAAGAAAATTCCACAGGTTTCATTCCAACCATTGTTGGGATTCTTTCTCCATCTGCATCTCCGATAGTGGTGCAAGTCGATTCTTTCTTTAATAACAACCAATTTTTGGGTCTTGTTGCTGGAATCCATGGCTCTCAGCCACTGGACAGACACCCTTCTCCAGGTGACGTGAAAAACGAGGCTAGATTTGACTTACAGAAGGGTCTCCTCGGATCGTACCCCGTGTCAGCATCTGCACATGCTTCGTAGGTACCTCCCTTTGACCCCTCATCCCTCGACCAATACCTATCTGATCGTCTCCTTCACTAACCCAACAAGCCGATCTTCCTCCAACCAGCCTATTTAACCTTTCTAAAAAGCCCATCCTCCAGCCCATTAACACACCTGTTGGTCTTCCCCTCACCCTACCAAACTTATCCCAACAAAAGCCCACTTCTCCCTAACCCACCATTTCTCATCCAAAGCCCACTCCACCCCAACCCAACTTTCCCCTTGCTCCCCCTCCACTACACTCCTACAATCTACTTTGGATTGTGGTTCCCTGGCTTCTGGAACATAATCTGTGCATTATTGCTATTCTGTCCATCTCAAAGAAGGTCAAACGATCTCAGAAGAAAAATAAAGGCATAAACGAATTAAAGAGGCTTTATACCTCTATCAATCATGACAAGGACCTTTCTAAGGCTTATCTCGGTGGGTCGACCTCTTCTTCATGATCATTCTATCCTGGAATGTCCAAGACATCAAGGCTTGGGAGAAGCGTGCGGCTGTGAAAAATCTCAACTTAAAAACACAATCCTACAATGGTTATCCTTAAGGAAACAAAGCTCGAAGATGTGGATCGTTTTATCATTAATTCTCTTTAGAGCTCTAGGCATATCAATTGGTCTGTGTTAGAGGACTCGAGAACCTCTAGGGGTTTTTTGGCTCTCTGGTATATATGGCCCTTCTTGGGCAAAAGATAGACCTCTCTTTTGGCAGGAGTTTTATGATCTTCAAGGCCTTTGCATGCAAAATTGGATTTTGGGAGGTGATTTCAATGTGTCCAGATGGTCCTATGAAAAATCAAATGACAAGCCCCAAAAGGTGAGTATGAAAACTTTCAATACTTTTATTGATGGGGCTGATCTCCTGGACATTCCTCTGCAAAATGGATCTTACACTTGGTTTGGTTATAGAAATTACCCGGTCTTCACACTTGTAGATTATTTTTTGATAACTGAAAGCATCCAACAGAAATTTGCCTATACTACATCCAAGAGATTGGAGAGACTGACATTCGACCACTACCCTATCTTGCCATCCATTGGTGTTAACAAATGGGGTCCCACCCCTTTCCGCTTTGAAAATATGTGGCTGTTGCACAAAGATTTTGGTGACCTTGTTGATTATTGGTGGAAGAACACTCCTTTGCTTGGGCAATCGAGACATGACTTTATTGTTAAGTTGAAGGACCTTAAAGAAATCCTCAAAGCTTTGAACAAAGAAACCTTTGGTTGTGTTCACACGCAAAAGAATAAGATTATAGCGGAAATCACTCTTCTTGATGGTATGGAGGAGTCATCCGTTAGTCCCACCATCCATAGAATGCAAAAGAATAGTCTCAAAGCACACCTCCTATCGGTGGTGGCTAAGGAGGAGTCTCTTTGGAGACAAAAGTGCAAAGCCATTTGGCTTAGCGAAGGCTACCAAAACACCCGTTTTTTCCACCGTGTCTTGCCCACAAAGAGAAGACAAAACACCATTCTTGAAATTATCTCCACAACTGGTGTGAGCCTTCTTACTGAAACCGATATAGTTGAGGAATTTATGGGCTTCTTCTCCAGATTGTACACCAAAAAGAATAACTCATGACCTACCTGTAGCTACCCTTCTCTCACAATGCAATAGTCTTCACAGCTTGAATCTCCCTTTAATGAGCAGGAAATTTGGGGGGCTGTCTGTGCTCTTGGTACTAACAAATCCTCAGGCCCCGACGGATACACTATGGAATTCTATAAAAAATCACGACACATCCTTAAGCCTGACATATTGAGGGTGTTTCAGGATTTTTTAAAGAAAGGTATCGTCAATGCCAATCTTAACGAGACTTACATTTGCCTCATCCCCAAACGTGCGGATGCTAAAAGAGTTGGTGATTTTAATCCTATTAGTCTAATTACTGATATTTATAAGATTTTGGCTAGAGTCTTCTTTGGTAGACTAAAGAAGGTCCTCCTTACCCTGATTTCAAAACACCAGTTGGCCTTTGTTGAGGGGCGTCAAATACTGGATGCCTCACTTATTGCCAACGAACTTATTGATGAGTAGACCAGACAGGGAAAGAAGGGCATTGTGATTAAATTAGATATTGAAAAGGCTTTTGACACGGTCAATTAGAACTTCCTTTACATCAATTTGCAAGCTAGAGGTTTCAGATGCCTTTGGAAAAAAATGATTTTGGGTTGTATCTCACCCGCAAATTATTCCATCATTATCAATGATCGTCCTAGGGGAAAAATTCATGCTTCTAGGGGCATTAGGCAAGGGGATCCGCTATCTCCTTTCCTCTTTAATATCATTATTGATACCCTTAGTCGTTTGTTATCTCAACCTGAATTGGATAGAAAGATTTAAGGTTTTGCTCTCGGAAATAATGAGCTATCCATCTCCCATCTTCAATTTACAGACGACACCATCTTATTCTCCACTTACAACTCGGAACAAATCAAGAATTTGTTTGATGTTATTGATACTTTCCAGTCCTACTTTGACCTATCCATCAATCACCAAAAATCTGAAATTCTTGGCATCAATCTTACACCCACTCAGCTTCAGGACATTGCGGGTTTATACGGTTACAAGGTCAAACTATGGCCTAACATCTACCTCAGGCTGCCTCTACATGGAAAGCCCAGAACTCTCTCTTTTTGGGCCCCTCTGATTGAGAAAATTGAGCAAGGAATTAAAGCATGGTCTTCATCATACATTTCTAAGGGGGGAGGTTAACTCTTACTCAAGCCTCATTGAGCAACCTTCCCACTTATTACCAATCCCTTTTCAACCTCCCTTGCAAAGTGGCAAATATTATTGAAAAAATATTTTGAGTTTTTTTTATGGCAAGGAAAGGAAGATGGATCGAACTTACATCTTGTTGGTTGGAAGAAAGTTACATCCTCACAATATATGGGTGGCTTGGGGATCACCAACCTCAAGCTGAGAAATGAGGGGCTCCATTTGGCATTTTAGGGTGGAAAAATTTGCTTTATGGCGAAGAGTGATCATGGCTAAATTCGGAACTTCCTTGTGTGGTAACAAAGCTGGTAATAGATCCATGTCCACTACCAAAGGTCCTTGGAAAGCATTGCACTATCTCCAACCTCTTATGGATCAACATGTTACTGCCATTTTAGGCAGTGGAAACTCCCATCTCATTTTGGTTTGATGGCTTGGGTTAACAATAGCCCGTTGCACACATCTTTTCCAAATGATACGCTCTGTCTCTCGCAAAAGATGCTATGGTCAATGAATTGTGGAACGGGGCGAATGGGAGATGGAACCTCCATCTTCGAAGATACCTTAATGACGTGGAACCTGAGGAATGGTCAATTCTCTCCCAAACACTCACCACCTATCAGCCCCTCCAAACTGATGATAAATGGTTATGGAAGCTGGAGCCGACTGGCAACTTTTCCACTAAGTCTTGGACCGTTTCTCGGTATGTCAATAGTGGGTTATTTTCTACAGACACAATTAATGGAATTTAGTCCAACCACTACCCCAAAAAGATAAAATTCTTCCTCTGGGAGCTTTCACACAGGGCTGTACTCACACATGAGAAGCTTCAACGTCGTAACCCCTCTTATGATGTCTCCTAACTGGTGCTATCTTTGCAAAAAAGACAATGAATCACAAAGCCATTTATTTATGTTCTGTGCTTTCTTAAGGACCTTTTGGAACCACATTCTTCTTGCTTTTAATTGGCATATGGTCTTTCTCCCGGATATCAACCTATTCCTCACCCTTGTTATTGATGATCATCCTTTCAAGGGAAGAAAAGGTCTCCTTTGGAAAAATATTTTTAGAGCTTCCCTCTGGTTGGTCTGGCTTGAATGGAACAACTGCCTCTTCAACAACAAAACCCAACAATTTGACCTCTTTTTTGATCATGTGATTAACATTGCTATCTCTTGGTGTAAATTATCTAAGCAATTCAATTATTATAGTTTCGACTCTTTTGACCAATTGGAGATGTCTTTTGTAACTCCTTTGGTTTTGGGGCTTCTTTCCCCTCTCTTTTGTAATTTCATTCATCAATGAAATTTGTCCCTTATAAAAAAAAAAGAAGAATTTTCACAAAAAAGTCCCTAAAACTATGTATTTTTTTAGTTTTCAAGAACTTGGCATTAACCAAGAAATCTATGGGTGGAGTGAGTGTTTATAAGTTAGTTTAAAAAATAAAAGACCAAATGGTTATCAAACGAAGTCTCTATTTATTGATTAAACTATGAAAATAATAAGAAGAAAGTAATAGAAATTATGAAAACCAAATGGACCAAAGAAAAAATTAGTTTGGAAGATAATAGTAGCACATCTAATGTATGTTATTGTTTACCTCAACTAAATTATTCATGGTTATTATGTCTTTGAAGGCCCTTTGAAGCTCTAAATTCTGATGGTTGATTATCTGATTTTTCTGGTAGTTGTACAGATTATTAGATTGTAGCAGAGGGAATGTGTAACTAGAGGTTAAAGTCTACTATGATTGTGAATTGTTTTTGTAGAGAAGAGTGTAATATCACCCTACTAAGATCGTATTAATAATAATCAGAAGAGTTACACTAGTTCACCACCAATTCAAGAGGATGGCACTCTCCCTTGCTGTGATGTACTAATCACCAGCTATTACATGAAATACCAAGGTTCCGCAGAATACACAAAATGCATTAATATATACAAACAGCAGCCTGACCAGCTAACTAAGCCGTCGAATTTTCACTTTTGCCCCTCCTAACATCTAATTGGGGGTCTAACAAAGAGTGTCGAGCCTCTTGAAAGCTTCAGGATTGGATACTTAATTATGGACACCAAGAGACTTCACATATTGAGATCTAGGATCGATGATTCTTGTGGCAAATTTCTGTTGTTCCTTTTCTGTTCATTTGATATATATACTATTTTATCTGTCTTCATGTTAGCTTTACTCATTCTCTCTTTTCTTGTCTGTTGGCTTAGGCTAGTAAAATTCTCCTTAGTGGAGATAACTCTGAGCAAAGTGAATTGATAGAGGCAGCGGAGGGAAACCTAAAAAACGACTCCTTAAGTGATAAATACCTTAATCAAGCTGCTGAAGTTTTTGCATCGGGTTGCAAGATAGGTACTTAAAATTTCTTATGGAGCAGATTTGATCTGCATTCCTCTCTGATATATGGTTGTTATTCTTATTCCTATGATCTTATGCTCCATTCTACAATTCAGGCACTATGAACAGTTTTTAATGGATACACCACTGCTGTCAAACTAACTGTTATGTCATGATAACTTCGAGCTTCCTTAACTGAGATATTTGCGGTTTCTTTTTTCTTTTTCCCTCCCTGTAGATGGTGGAATGTCAGATATGTTAAATGTTGATATTTTGGAGGATCCATTTTTCTCAAAGAAACTTTTGCGGCTTATTGGAATTCTTTCTTCCTTCAGGTTAGAATTGAAGTCTCTTACTGTCTACTTTTATATTTTATCGCTGTTTTTATGGGAGTGAGAGGGATGCATGATTATGCCCCACACAACCCCCCCCCCCCCCCCCACACACACACACACACACAAAAAAAAAAAAAAAAAAGAAAGCCACCAAAACACACACACACACCAAAGAAAAGAGGAGGGAGAGATGTAACCACCTTTTGAAATATATATGGAAGAGAATTGGAGAACAACCACTGCTCATTTGCAGAATATATTTGTATCAAGGTTGTTGCAGATGAATATCTATCATATATGTTAAAAAGGGATTTTGTTTATGAACAAATTTGTATGCTGTAATGTTATTGATAAGACACAACCTATGACTACATATATACACAAAAGGAAGTGGTTGGATCTTCATAGCAAGTCTGCACGGCTTCTGTCTTTGGCAAATCCTTAGTTTGTATTCAAGAAAGTGGATTTCTTGTAAAGGTTGCTAAAACCTGCTACTTTCTATTTGTTTCTTCATTTCAGGCATCGACTCAACATGAAATGTATAATTTTTGTGAATAGAATAGTTATAGCTCGGTCCTTGTCGTACATACTTCAGAACCTCAATTTTCTGTCATATTGGAAGTGTGATTTTCTTGTTGGAGTCCACTCAAAATTGAGGAGCATGTCAAGGAAGACCATGAGCCATATTCTAACAAAATTCCAATCAGGGGAGGTAAGTCCCGTACCCACAAAACACACACAGATGCACATCCCCTCGGGTGAAAGAGGATGAATCCCCATCCTCTGCTAATAACTTGAAATAAGTTTTAGTTGATTCATCTTGTTCTGGCTCATTTTGGAGCCAATATCAGATATGTATTTTCATTTCTTCATAGCTATTAAATTACTCCTAATACCAAAACTTTATGTTTTTAGGTTAGGGTAAATCTAGATATTTAGTCACATGAGCTCAACATGTAGACTGTAAATACTGGAATGGGTGTTTCTTCTCAAAAAGATTAAAAAAAAAAAATCAAATAGTATTGATAATGATTGAATTTTTAACTTAATGTCTCCTATTTCGACATCATGTTAAATTATAATCAATTTTACAAGCTTAAACTATTACAATATGATGAATTTATTTAATCATTCCACTTAGTTTTAATATTAATGAAAGCCTTGTTTCTGATTATTTTCAACCTCTTCTGGTACGTTGGAAGTTAACGGTTGTTTTGAACTTGAAAGAATCGAAGTTCATGATTAATCCTTATGGTTCATTGCTTTGGCAGCTAAACCTCTTGATCGCGACAAAGGTTGGTGAAGAAGGGCTTGATATTCAGACTTGCTGTCTTGTGATACGATTTGATCTTCCTGAAACAGTATCTAGCTTTATACAATCAAGAGGTCGAGCACGAATGCCTCAGTCTGAATATGCATTCCTTGTTGATAGGTCTTCTTCTTATCTTTTTTTCTTTTTCTCTTCAAATTACAGTCATTTTTTTTATAATATTCCTTAGTTGATCAAATTCTTCATTTCTCAGTGGGAATGAAAAGGAGCTAGGATTGATAGACGAATTTCAAAAAGATGAAAATCGGATGAACAGAGAAATTTCTTCTCGTTCATCCAATGAGACATTTTGTAGTCATGAAGAAAGCATCTATAGAGTGGTTTCAACTGGTGCATCTATCACTTCTGGACGTAGTATATCTTTACTGCATGAATATTGCTCAAAACTTCCACATGATGAGTAAGCGAAGCTTTGTCCAATACTAGATTACATATTCAATAACTTAGAATTCATCTAGTGTGCTTAAATTATTTTCAATAACATATAAATTTTTGCGATATTCTTATACGAACAGGTACTTCGACCCCAAGCCAAAGTTTTTCTATTATGATGATTTAGAAGGAACTGTATGTCATGCGATTCTGCCATCCAATGCACCGATCACCCAAATTGTCAGCGGAGCACAATCTTCGAGGGATGCTGCTAAAAAGGTTGCTTGTCTAAAAGCTGTTGAGGAATTGCATAAACTTGGTGCTCTCAATGACTATCTCTTGCCCATGAGAGACAATGCCGATGAAAAGGAATTAGAACTTGACTCCTCTGATTCTGACAGCTCCAAAGGTTTACTTGAGTAATTCCTGATTTTTAATTTTAGTTTTATGGATCTTGGTTGATATTTGTAAGCATGGATGCAGATGAGAATTCACGTCGAGAACTTCATGAGATGATATTTCCTGCTGCTCTAAAAGAGTCTTGGACTGGCTCTGAATATCTTGTTCTTTACTGTTACCATATAAAATTTACTCCACATCCTAGAGATAGGATCTACAAGGAATTCGGTTTATTTGTGAAGGCACCACTACCCGAGGAGGCTGAGAGAATGGACCTCGAGCTTCATCTTGCACGTAGAAGATCTGTAAGGGTAAATTTGATGCCATCAGGGGTTGTGGAGCTTTTGGAGGATGAGGTAAATGGTTTATCTGCAATGGTTTATCTGCCGACTCTGGACTAGATTATTCTTTTATAAGTTTTTTAACTTACCCTATCTTTGTTTTTCAGATTATCCAGGCAGAGAGTTTTCAGGAGATGTTTCTTAAGGTCATTTTAGACAGATCAGAATTTGTTCAGGAGTACATTCCTTTGAGGAATAATGACTCTAGATCTATTTCACCAACATCTTACTTGTTGCTTCCTGTGACTTTTCATGATAATGAGGAATCGGTTATCATCGATTGGAGAGTTATTAAAAGATGTTTATCCTCCCAAATTTTCCAGAATCATGCATGCTCCATTGTCAAGGAAGCTGCTTCCTCATATACCCACCTGACGCTTTATGATGGCCGTAGAAGGTCAAATGATATTGAGAATAGTTTAGTGTATGTGCCCTACAAGGGTGAGTTCTTTTTTGTTACTAACATCGTGTGGGGGAAGAATGGATACAGTCAATACAAGAACTCAGGCTCCTCAAGTCATTTTGAGCATTTAAGGTCAAAGTAGGTTTCTAGTTTTCTGGACTAGAATTTATCTAATGCTTCTACAGTTTATGCCGTACCATAGTTTTTTACTTTTCGGAAGTACATTGTAGATTCAAGATATAACCAAATGGATAAGAAGAAAAAGAGTATCAATTTGGCCATAAATTAGAAGCTGAATCTAATTTACTCTAGTACTTTTATATCTTTACTAGTTCTTATTTGTATTGCATTTATAAAGTCTGTATGGATGTTGTGATCAGGTTTGGCATTCATCTTAAATCCCCCGAGCAGCCTCTTCTTTGTGCAAAACCCCTGTTCTTTTTGCACAACTTGCTACATAATAGAAAGCAGGAAGATTCTGGTAATGTTCTTAGATCTTTTGCTATTTAGGCTAGTAATTTTAGTTTTAAGTTTGCCGCATTCAATGTCTGGATATTGGTGCTTGAATGATCAGATTGAGCTTTCATTTCTGTTATTATTTATGGACATCTTTTGTCACGTTGCTCAGTCAATACTCAATATATTTTCTTTTTTAAATTTTTAAAAAAATTCATTTTTGGTGTATTTTATTTTATTGTTCTATTTAAATGATATTTTTATTGGTTCTTTGCCTGAGGTATAAAGTCACTTTGATGTTTGATTATGTGGTTTTCCTTTCGGCTAGATGGAAAGATTCTTAATTGTGTTCTATTTTCAAACTTTTATTAGGCTTTTCCTTCGAAGATACTTGTATGAACTGGGAGGTCCTTGCAACTCCCTCTTAGTTGTGTGTACTTTTATGGTTACTGATGGAAAAAAGAGTAGGGAAAAGAAAATAGCACACTAAGAGTTTACGTGGAAAACTCTAATTAGGGAGAAAAACCACGGGATAAGGGAATTATTATTAGAAACTGATACAATGGAATACAGTAGACCAACAACTTAAATAAAGAACACAAATGTTGCCACTATTGAGTCTTTCCTTGATAAAGTGCCGGTCAATCTCCACATGCTTTGTTCTGTCATGTTGAACAGGGTTGTTTCCTATGGCTGCTTTATTATCACAATAGAGTTTCATTGGGCTGGTATGCTCTTGATCAAGGTCTTTCAAGACTTTCAAGTCAGATCTCTTCACAGATTCTTTGACTCATGGCCCTGTATTCTGCCTCAGCACTGCTTCTGGCAACACCACCTTGTTTTTTTGCTTTTCCATGTAACAAGATTGCCCCACATAAAGGTACAATATCCTGATGTTGAATTTCTGTCTGCTACAGATCCTGCCCAATCAGCATCGGTGTAAGCTTCGATACATCGTTTTTTAGTTTTCCTGAACATCAAGCCTTTCCCTGGAGAAGTTTTCAGATATCTCAAAATGCGCTCCACTGCCCTCATGTGTTCTTCATATGATGACTGCATGAACTGACTTACCATACTTACTGCATAAGAGATATCGGGTCTAGTATGAGAAAGATATATTAATTTCCCAACAAGTCGCTGATATCTTTCTTTGCTCACTGGAACACTTTGACTCATATTACTTAACTTTGCATTGGCTTCTATAGGGGTATCAACTGGTTTGCACCCCGTCATACCTGTTTCCTTGAGCAGGTCCAGAGTATACTTCTTTTGGGAAACTGAAATTCCTTCTCTTGATCGAGCTACTTCCATTCCGAGGAAATATCTTAGTTTTTCAAGGTCCTTGATCTCGAATTCCTCAACCATCTTTGCCTTCAATCGGTCAATCTCTGAGGTATCATCACCTGAAATAATAATGTCATCAACATAAACAATCAAAACTGCGATTTTCCCGGATACAGACCTTTTAGTAAATAGAGTATGATCAGAATGACCCTGTTTATATCCTTGAGATTTTACAAACATAGTAAATCTGTCAAACCAAGCCCTTGGTGACTGTTTCAGCCCATATAAGGACTTTCTCAATTTGCAAACTTGGTGATCAAACTATCTCTCAACTCCTGGGGGAGGACTCATATAGACTTCTTCCTCCAGTTCTCCATTGAGAAAGGTATTCTTCACATCAAGCTGGTGAAGGGGCCAGTCCTTATTAACTGCAATAGAAAGAAGAACCTGAACTGTATTTAGCTTTGCAACTGGCGAAAAAGTCTCTGAATAATCAACCCCAAACGTTTGAGTAAAACCCCTGGCTACTAATCTTGCTTTGTATTTGTCAACAGTTCCATCAGACTTATACTTTATTGTGACTACCCATTTACATCTGACTGCTTTATGACCATTCGGAAGATTGATTTGATCTCATGTATGATTTTTCTCGAGGGCTTTCATTTCTTCCATAACCGCTGCTTTCCATTTAGGACTTTCCAATGCGGTGTGTATACTTTTTGGTATCACCACTGTGTCTAGGCTTGTAGTGAGGGCCTTGAACTCGGGAGATAAATTACTATAGAACAAGTAGCTTTGCAACAAATATTTAGTACATGATCTCGTACCTTTCCTCAGGGAAATCGGAAGATCAAGGGATTCATCTCTATCTTTATTTTCTTCTGACATACTACATTCTCCCTCCGGTTCTGTTATTTTCCCACTTTCAACATTTTTCTCAGTGGGAAATTTCCAGGTTCTACCATGTCCTCAAGCATCACACACTCATCTGTCTCTGCACCATCATCAACCTCAATCACATTCTTGTTGGCATTATCTTCCCTACTGTTGCTTTCAACATTTTCAACACAAGCATTAGTGTTATCACATTTATTATCATGATTAGGGATAAGACTACTAGTACTTGGAATTGATCTCTGTTCAGACTCATGGATTGGAACCGGAGAGATGACAGGTGGCGCTATTTTCTTCCTGAGATTCTTTCTATAGTATGTGATCCAAGAGACTTGTTCAGTTGGGAGGATGGGTGTGTTGGTGTTGACACTGACATCAAGGATGGGTTCAGGTTCAGATAAGGTATGAAGACTGGGACCCTAATTGGTTTCTTCACTGGAATGCTCCCCCTGAAGAGAATCATTGGGAAAGAATGG
>NC_052350.1:19268881-19367897 GCF_009727055.1 Benincasa hispida | reverse complement strand
ATCTATTGGATCTTGGATTTCAATCCCATGGCTTCCCCAATAGCAGCAAGCTGCTGTTGAAACATCTCGTTCTTGTGTTTAATCTGCAACTGTAACTAGGTAACTCGATCTTTGATTATATTTCCTTGGTCCTGGTGGTATGATGAAGGCTCGCCCCCTCCAAACTCATCCATACTCGGCAAAAACTGCCCCATTTGGTTGCTCATACCTTTGCTGGAAAATACCCATACCTCTTTCATCTGTCTTTTGGTCGACAAAGATTGGAATAAGGCTCCGATCTGAGAGGAGAAGGCTGGCGGTACTCCCAAAGGACAGAACTTGACCGATCGGCATCGGGCATCACAGATCTAGACCAATCGCACCGGAAATAGCAGATCGGACCTCGGGCATCACAGATCTGGTCCAGTCAGCGCCGGAAACAGCAGATCGGCGCTCCACAGCTTCGGTCGGCATCGTCTGGACCGGTCGGACCGGTTTTATGCGGCTGGTCGCTGGTTGACCTCTTCTGTGTGCGTCGGAGCCGACATCGCTCGTGCGGCTGAACTGGTTTCGCGCGGCTGGGTCACATCGTCGTTCGCGTGCGGTTGGTTCGAGCAGGTGACGCGTGGCTGGGTGTTTCGGCTGGTGATTAGGTCTTCGAGGGAGTTGGCGACTTCGACGGACACGGCCGGCGGTGGGTAGGGCGGCAGCGGCTGGTCTTCATGGAAGTGAGGAAGAAGGGTTTGGAAGTATCTATCAATGGCTTTTTGGATAATAGTGGTTATATCTGGATTATTGGTTTGGGATTCTCCTATTGGGTTTTCCTCAATGGTGGCCAAGGTTTCGTTAAGGGAATTATTATTAGAAATTGATACAATGGAATACAGTAGACCAACCGTTTAAATAGAGAACAGGGAAACCCTAGGATACAATGAAAAGACAAAAATGCCCCCAGGGCTCAAAACCCTAATTTCAGCAGTTACTATTTTCTTTATGCTCTGATTGGAAGTGTGTATCTTTTACTTCTTCTTTTTTCATTAATTTAACAAGTATTGTTTTCATTAGGGAAAAAAAAAAAAAGAAGAAGGAAACTGTATTTTTTATTTTATTTTATTTTATTTTTTGCTGAAAGAATCACCAAAAAGAAAGAGTGTTTCTGTTGACCTCAACAATAGGAAAAATACGGAAGTATTCTATCGTTCAAAGTTTGTTGAAAGGAAATTTGAAAGTACAGGTACCTTTCTGGATCAAGAATCTTGTGCCTCTCCCTGACCACATTAAACGGATAAAATTCTATACTCCCTTCCCTTCTTATAGCAGTGTTCATAATTCCCTAGGCCAATCACAATGCAATTATCACGTTTATTTTTCTTAAATTACTCTCACTTAATGGCTTTCTAATGACTGTCTTCCTTGTGCTCTCTTCCCTATCAGTTTCCAATTTTATTGTCACTACCTGATGGCAATAAGTTCAATTACAATAATTGTTTAATCAGTTGCAAACTAAATTTAATTAACCCATCGGCAGCCACAACCTCGTATCTGAAATTTTATACTACATATGCCTATTTCCATCTGCTAACTGTATTATGATCAAGTAATAACATGTGCTTCTTTAAATTGAGGAAGCTTAATAAGGTTCATCTCTTTTTATTTTAATAAGACTAAGAAGAAAGGCTTATCAATAATCAATAATGAACACAAACTGCTCTTGTTTAATTTTGATGCCATCTTAGTCTTCGTACATTTGCTTTTTATTTTTTCTAAAAGAATTTACAAGTTCTATATCTTGATACAGATGCACATTATCTGGAAGAATATTTTATTGATTTGCCTCCCGAGCTTTGTCAGTTGAAGATATGTGGTTTTTCAAAAGATATCGGAAGCTCCATATCTTTGTTGCCATCAATTATGCATCGTCTGGAAAATTTGCTTGTTGCTATTGAATTGAAGTGTAGGCTAGCGGCTGCTTTTCCAGCTGGAGCTGAGGTTACTGCTAACAGAGTGGGTTGCTTTGTCATGCGCTTTGAATTTCTCTAGACATTTTGGTCTGTTCATGCCTTTAATAGCTGTGAGTTTTCTTATTAGATTCTGGAAGCACTCACTACTGAGAAGTGCCAGGAACGCATTTCCCTGGAAAGGCTTGAAATACTTGGTGACTCTTTCCTTAAATTTGCTGTAGCAAGGTACCTTTTTCTTACCCACGACAAGTTTGACGAAGGAGAACTTACAAGAAGACGTTCTTATTTAGTGAAAAATTTCAATTTGCTCAAGCTAGCAACTAGAAAGAATTTACAGGTATGATGCATGTGATCTTCAATTCCCTAGGTGCTAAGTTTATTCACCATTTAATTGTTTATGCCTTCTGTTTTCCTTAAAAACGTAAACAGAAACTGAACTTTTGCTCTGTTTAGAATTTGTTATTATGATTCCTCTGTTAGTTACTATGTACTCTCCGAAGTCAGGTTGTTAGTAATTGTTTGATCATGCGTCCTATGAGTTGAAAGATTGGTGTTGAAAAATCTGGAGCATCAGTTGTGGGCAAGTTAATCTGACTTTTAGTTGCTCTATTATTCCTTTACTTCGATTAGGGATGACATCAGTGTAATAAAAGTGATATCTGTTTTATCTATTTGGGGAACTTTGATGATGGATCTTCAGATTTAGTATTTGATTTTATTATAACAATTCTGTAGATTCAGTGAAAAGAACCTGTTAGGTCAAATCTCAATGACCATTAGCAAATATTTATTGTAAGCACTTCTTTAACAATCGGGCTCAAGTCAAATAATGGAAAATTGCGTATATATATATCCTGAGATTGATCAACAGATGTTGACATTTATGATTTCCTCTTTTTTCTTTGGATAGGCGTTGGCATTTATTAGTCAGTTGATTACACGCATTCCATGGATCATAATATCAGTGCATGTATCATTTCTTTCTTCAGGTATACATACGTGACCAGCCATTTGAACCTAGTCAATTTTATTTACTTGGTCGTCCTTGCCCAAGAATTTGTAACGAGGAAACTAGAAAAGATATCCATTCTCACGATGATGCAACAAACACAAGAGCCAGTGAGACCAAGTGTAGCAAAGGCCATCACTGGTTACAAAAGAAAACTATCAGTGATGTGGTTGAAGCTCTGGTAGGAGCATTCCTAGTCGACAGTGGCTTCAAAGCTGCAATTGCATTCCTCAAATGGATCGGCATACAAGTAGAATTTGAATCTTCACTAGTTACCGATGCTCTCATGGCAAGCAATAATTATGTCCTACTTGCAGATAGGACAGACATCTCTGCATTTCAAGATTCATTAGGTCATCAATTTCTCCATAAAGGTCTGCTGCTGCAGGCACTTGTACATCCTTCTTACCACAAGCATGGAGGAGGTTGTTACCAGGTATGAACTCTCTCTTTCCATCTCAAATGGTACGCTATAATCTGCATTTCTACTTGCAATTTCTTGTATTTCTACTTAATATTGCTATATTATGGATCTTGGCCGGTTTGACCAGAGATTAGAGTTTCTTGGAGATGCTGTCCTGGATTACTTGATCACGTCATATCTATATTCAGCATATCCTAAGCTGAAGCCAGGTCAATTGACAGATTTGAGATCAGTGTTTGTGAGGAATGAGGCTTTTGCCAATGTTACGGTAGATAGATTCTTCTACAAGTTTCTGCTTTGTGATTCTACTAGCCTTCTAAGTGATATAAAAAGTTATGTAGACTTCATCAAATCACCTTCTGAAAGGGATTCACTTGAGCAGCCGAGATGTCCAAAGGTATTTGATACACATCAAACGCATATTTTCAAACAATACGAGGACTATCATGTGGACTTTTCTTGTGACTAGGGATATCTGTCCAATGAAGTTCAGTCTCTAGATCATACAATTTCACTATTTTTTTCATTCCAATTATATCTTTCAGTGACCCTCTTGCCCTCTTAGAAAGAAAAAGGTTTCTTCTTTTTCATGATTATTTTATTTAGAAGCAATTGAAATCCCATTTGCAAACACGAGCATAACTCAACTGTCATGAATACGTACTATCAACTTTGAGATTTGAGGTTCAATCTCTCACCCCACGTATTATCAAAAAGAAGAAGAAAAAAAAATAGGCATTCCGTTTACTGGAGTTGTAAAAGAACCCTTGTTTTCAAATCTCTCATGTCTTTATATACGTAATTCCTGACAAAAAGATGTTTTATTTTTTACATCTTTCAATTAATGGAGAGTGCTAAGGGTTTAGGAAATGACTGTCATGTTGGAGTAGAGAGGGAAGTACTTCCTTTTGTTCGCTAATTTCAGTGCTGCATCTTACATTGCAGGCTTTGGGAGACTTGGTTGAATCTAGTGTTGGGGCCGTTCTTGTTGATACAGGGTTTGACATGAACTATGTTTGGAAGATAATGTTATCTTTTGTGGACCCTATTATGAGCTTTTCAGGCTTCCAGCTTAGTCCTATTCGGGATCTAATAGAATTTTGTCAAAATTGTGGCTGGAAACTTGAGTTTAATTCATCAAAAATGGAAGGATATTATTCAGTTAAAGCAGAGGTGAAAGGAGGCAACTTTCATGACACTGCCTCTGCAGCCAACCGCCGAAAGAAAGATGCCGAGAAAATTGCTGCCAACTTAATACTCACAAAGCTGAAGGTGGATATTAGTATAAAACACTTCTATTTTATGCCAAAGAACTATCTGCATTATTTTTCTTTACTATAAAAAGGCATTGAATAGTTGTGGCAACAATCTGAATCAATTGATCTTTTTGGTTTTTCTTGTCCCTAAATATATTGCTGTGTCAATTACTTCTAGATTAAAGATTTCTGGGAGTTGGATTTCTATGGGATACGTCAAAAGAAAAAGAACATCTCAGAGCTTAGTTCAGATATTATATGTTGTTGGTCAACTTTCTATTTTGTCGTCTCTTTTGACCCCTTCCGGTGTAGTATTTTGAGTTGGATAGATCAAATAACTTTAGTTGTCTTTAGGAGCAAAGAATCTCTCAACTCTGGAGTTTAGATCTTCTTGGAACTAATGTATTGTCATTGTGAGTCGGAATGTTTGAGGACAAGAGAAAACAAAATCAAGGTTTAAGTTAAAAAAAAATTTGATTCGCAGTCTGATCAACTATTTCGATTATTTATATTTATACCTGTATTACTAGTACATGTCTTTTCCTTCTAAATGGTTTTAGCAAATTTCTAAACATATTGCTGCAGGCAAAAGGATTTCTACCTGAGGTCAATTCATTAGAAGAGATCTTAAAGTCAAGCAGCAGGATGGAACCTAAATTGATTGGTTATGATGAAACGCCCTTCGGCATGGTCGATCAAGTTGACAATGGACTTGAAACAATAAATGGGCCAGAATTTTCTAATGCTGACTTAAATCCTCGTGTGCACCGTGAAGTTGACAATTCTCATCCAGTTCACATTACACGGATAAGCAGAACGCCGGTTTCTTCATCTGTAGCTGCGGGAGAACAACTGAAGCCTAGCATGGCCTTGGAAGGTCATGATAGTCCAGCAGACTTGCAGTCATCATCAGGTAGTCAGGGTTGGAAATGGTTTGGTTCGGTTCGGTTTGAAACCGAACCGAACCAAACCGAATTTTCTAATATATAAAACTGAATCGAACCAATTTATTAGTTCAAACCAAACAGAACCAAACCACATGTATACAGTTCGGTTCGGTTTCAAATTTGGTTTTGGCATTTTAAAAAAATGTATGTTATATTTTTTTAATTAAAAAAAGGGTTTGGTTTTAAATTCAGTTTTACTCTTTCTTTGAATATATAAATATATAAATAAATAAATATATGTATATATTAGTTAAAAACGGTTCGGTCTCAAATTCAGTTTTTGAAATTGAAACCAAACTGAACCAAATTAGTTTGGTTTCAAAATTTCTTCAAACCGGACCTAACCACATTTTTCGAAGTTTTTGGTTCGGTTTTAGAAATGGTTTGGTTTTTGCGGTTTGAATGACCACTCCTAAGGTAGATACCTACCTTGACGCTACTATTCTTGGAGAGTTGTTAAGATTATGTGTCGAATTATTTTCTAATGCAGAGTGATCTTTTTAGGTTGGTCGGGGAAAACAACGGCAAGATCCCGGCTGTATGAAATCTGTGCTGCAAACCATTGGAATCGCCCTTCATTTGATTGTATGAATGAGGAAGGACCAAGCCATTTAAAGATGTAAGTCCTTGATGAATGGTACAATCTGGGAATAGGCATAGCAGAAGAAATGGAAAAGGCTGGATTTTGTAGTCTGGTTTTTAGAATGTTCTATTAGACTTACCATTCTTAAAAGTAGGAAGTGAGATTATGATTCAATCTTCTTGCAGGTTTACTTACAAGGTTGTTTTAGAGATGGAAGAAGCCCCTGATACGATTTTCGAATTTGTCGGAGCACCTCATTTGAGAAAGAAGGCTGCAGCCGAGCATGCGGCCGAAGCAGCTCTTTGGTACTTGAAGAAGGCAGGATACTTGCCTGAGACAGATTGTTGATACAATAACGACTGAAAGCCATTCCCTGCGGATAGCCAATGTGCAACTGTAGTAGAATAGAGCCATATGAATAGCCATAAAGATTGTATAGAAAAAAAGTACACTATTTTATCAATTCAGGGCGGGAGTCTTGTGTACGTAGTTAATTCTGTAATTAACCATTTATTACGTGTTGTAACTTGTAAGGTGTAAGTTTTGGACAAATCTGGTAAAATGTAATACTCATTATTATTAAATCTGATTAAATACGAATTTAGTCCCAACTTAAAGTTTCTATCTGTTTGATTTTATTATAGATTTGGTCCCTAAAAGTTTGATATTTTACCTATTCTTTTATTTTTTTTTTTTGATTTAACAATGTTGTTGAAGATTTCAATCTCTAACTTTTTAGTTAAGAGTGCAAGCAAGTTGAATTACGTTCGTGTTGTTATTATTACTATCATTATTTTTTGATTTAACAAAATGTAAAGTAATATCATTTATTCTTTTATTGCCCTTTTAATCAAGCTTTCTAGGAAAACATGCTATGTTGAAGAGAGTATTCCCACATAATCATTCATTGGGATGAGCTCAATTGATTTGTCACTTAATATAGGTAATGGATTGAGATGTAGGATCTAGAGAGTTGTTTGGTATGTTGTTATTTATCATATTTGGTGCTAATATAATTTTTGTGTCTATAGAACTATATTGCATCTTCCCCAAATGATTAGTAAGGTTATGTGCTTTGAGGTCTTTCTTTCTATCAATGTCTGGGTTCTTGTTTCTCTTAATTCCTTTGGTTATGTTTTTATCTTAATTGTATTTTGACCTCGGATTGTGAGATTCTTCTCGTTTTGTTGCAATTCAATCCGTTTTAATGAATTGAATTTATGTGGCACCAAACCCAATCTAAATCGTATGCAATGCAATCATATGATTAGAAAGAAAAAAAAAAAGAACAAAAGAAAAAAAAAAGTGTTTTGTGGTATTCTTATTTGTATGAAAATATAAAATCGTTATATTAAAAAAGAAGTGTAACCCAAAGATTGAGGATTCAAACACCCGATTATGGTGTGTGTGAGTCAAGGTTCCACCTTTCAGCCTGCCGCTCCGTTGTTAGCACTTTCTTCTCTCTCAGCGCTTCCTCGGAGGTTCTTCTTCAACATTTTCCTTCTTTTCGGTTCTACTACAACATGTAAATACTCACAGAGTGGCATTCTTTTATAGGTACGCAGTGCTTGGAGCTGGTTTTGCTGGGCTTTCGGTTACTTGGCATCTCTTGAAGGTACGGTTCTGTGGGCTCTGTTTTTCAACACTTTGCTTTGGCTGCATACATTGTTTTCTTCTTCAAACCTTCTTTCTGGTTGTTGGATTGTGGTTTTTGTGTATGAATTGGCAATTGGAATTTGTTCTACTCACTGGAGTTCATTCGATGGATTTCTTACATTTTTACGTGTTTGGTGACTGTCTCTTATGATTTGTGATTGCACGAGGATATATACATTTATGAAATATATTCCTTCAATTCTGTCAGCCATCCATTCAATGTCGTATTGAACCTTCGTAGCCCTTCAATTCTTATTCGCCTTAGGGTGGAGGGCATTTTGTCTCTAAGGTTCTATCCATAAGCATTGAGCCAAAAACCTAAAAATGGGGTCTCACATAATCATAAATTTAGTTAACTGGACATATTTCTGAGAGTTTACTACTTCATGGAATGCTTCAAGCTTGTACCAAATGATCGATCTTTCTTCTGCTGGCATTCTTTGGGTTTTATCAAAGCTAGAGTTGATATGAATTGTAGGGTAAAATGAATGATTCTTCACATATCTCCATAACGTTATGATATTGTTAGCTATGCATGACTCGCTTTTGTTTCACCCAAAGTCTCGTGCCTGTAGAGATGTTATCCATCAGTTATATATCCTTGTTCTTCTTATCTAGTCAACGTAGGTTCTCAACACTTATTACTTAATATTTCATCTTATTATGTTTATTGCAGCTGTGTCCTAAGGATGTACCTTTACATATTGACATCTATGACGGAGTTGGCATTGGTGGAGGGGCATCTGGAGTCGCTGGAGGGCTTCTTCACCCTTATTCTCCTAAAGGTTCCAACAACCTTGTTAGTTACTTTACCTCCATTGTGAAAATTGGCCCTTGGATGTGGCTAACCCCTTGTAATTATGTCAGTTAAACTTCTTTGGGAAGGTGCCGAGTGTTGGGCTGAGTGCTTAAAACTTTTGAGCGTTGCAGAATCAGCAGTTCACCCCAAAGAGTTGGATAGTGAGAGGGATGAATGTCAGAATATGAATGAATTCATTGTTCTAAGACGGTCTGTTACTTCATTTCTTT
Source organism: Benincasa hispida (assembly GCF_009727055.1). NCBI lineage: Eukaryota > Viridiplantae > Streptophyta > Magnoliopsida > Cucurbitales > Cucurbitaceae > Benincasa > Benincasa hispida. The sequence continues at coordinate 19,359,053 of NC_052350.1, read as the reverse complement.
CAGCTTCGGAGATATATACATATACTTATCTTTTCGTCTAGATATTCCCATCACTTAAAGATCTATTTAATTATCATTTTTCTGGTGATAGCAGCAGATGATGCATTGCATGCTAATGGTTTATTTTATTTACTTTAGGGGCATCTTGAGGCCTGCAATCAGCTTGAAGAATTTGATGGTGTTAAAAGAAGTATATTTCATCTCCTTGCCTCTATTGTTCATTACTCTAATTAGAACGTCTTAACAGTGGTTGATAGTGTTACTTCATTTATGTAACTAGAATGCTCAGAACAGCCTCGATAGCTGCATGATAGAAACAATTGATGAGGATGCTGCCCGAAATCTCGTTCCTAAGCTTAATGTTCCTCTAAATACAGCTTTTTATATGCCTCAAGCTGTAAATATCAATTCTCAACGTTATCTTGAGGTCACAACTTCAAAGCCAATTGATACTTGAATTTTGCTTCCATTTATTATATGATCTCAAAACAAATCTTTGATCTTTTTTTCTTCCCAATCTTGTGGCTAGGCACTATTTATAGCATGTGAAAATCTGACCAGGGAAACATCCACCTCAGGTTTCAGTCATAAGGAGTTGTATTTGAAGAAGAAATCTATTAATGAACTGCGTGAACTAGAAGGCAAGTGAAATTTCTCGAGCCAAAGCTTCTCTTGGAATTGAACTATTTCTTATGTGATAAAACTTTCTGGAAAACTTGCAGGGACATACGATGCTGTGATTGTTTGTCTAGGTGCCAAAATGGTCATGCTTCCTGAACTTACTGGAAAACTTCCTTTGAGAACTTGCAGAGGTGTAGTTGCTCATTTTCAGCTACAGAATGATATCAGGTATAATTATTTGATTTTGAAATTCCAAGAAACACATTGATACTTTTTTTGTTTGTCTGATATCTGGTATAATACTATAGTTCCAGCAATGCATACCCAGAGCTTGGGCCTTCTATATTGTCAGATGCATGGCTAGCCATACAAGGTCCTAGAAGTTTATGTATGGGTTCAACATGGGAATGGAAATCAACAAATTCATCACCTGAAGTTTCAGAAGAGGAAAGTTCAAGAGCGCTTGCCGAACTTTTACCAAAGGTGTCTGCCATTTATCCCTCAATAAAGGAGTGGAGTTTCATAAAAGCAAGGGCTGGTCTTAGGGCAATGCCACCACTCACACCTCATGGATCTCTTCCACTTATGGGTTGTATAGATGAGATCGTAAGACACAACAGCTCTTGCAAGTACTGGTTATTTGGAGGGCTTGGTTCAAGAGGATTATTGTACCATGGTTGGCTTGGGAAATTAACAGCGCAGGCTGTGCTTTCATGTAATGAAGAACTAATTCCATCTGAATTAACCTCTTGGAAGAAAATAATTAGTTAATTCATTCTCTGTCCCCATTTATTCTCGCCCTCTTTCTTCAGATGCTACTAGATCCTGTCTGATTCGGAAGGACCATTATTCAAAAATCTTTTTTCGAGAGCTTAGTCTTAGAGCCATTAATATCACAGATAGGTTGCAATGGTGGATGCCCTATAATCATATTTCTCTCTCGTAGTCATGATGCACCTTGTATGAATATGGTGCTAAATATCTAGGTCATTTATTCGACTTATAGATTGCAACAGCCAATGCCCTGTAATCATCTTTCCCCCTTAAGGTGCACCATGTGTGAATCTAGTGCTGAATATCTAGGTCATCTATTTTTGCATCTCGTTTTTTGGCAAGGTCTCCTGTGGGATTTTGGTCTTCTGCTTTTAATTATTTTATGGAGAGGGTTAAATTTACTACTTACTTTTGGTGCAAATCATAAGAGCTTTTTGTTCATTTTAGTCTTCCTTATCTAATCTTTAATTGGAGAACTCTATTGTAATTCACTAATAGGTGTTTGCAGTTTCGTTTCCTTTTGAAATTGTTTCTTCATTTAAAAAAACACACACACACAACATCTTCAGTAGCCTCTTTTTCACCAGTTTTTATAGGGTCTTTCCTCTACTAACTTCTTCCTAATTAGGAATCAGTTCAAATGGTAACAAACTCTCTTTAACAAATCCCTGAAAAGACCGTCACTTGTTTCATACCGAAGCATCCAAAGCAGCTAGAAAAAAGCGTGAACAAAATCTCTCTTAACAAATGAAGTGAGTAGTCGACCTAGCCAAATAAAAATTATATAAAATTTACATGGCAAAGTTCATTTGCTAATGAGCAGAGTCTACAAAATTCATTCCTGCGATTCACCCCATGAAATCCAATTGCAAGAAGGTAACTCTTCTACCTAGAAAGTACTTGTTGGTTGTTAGCACTGAATAGAGATGGGAATAATTCATGTACAAAATTCTTATCCTGAGAACTCCGCCGCAAGCAAATTATATATCTTGATTCATTGTCCACATATAAACCTGGCCCCCACTCGTGGCTGCTGCTAATATTCCAACATCATAAGGGTGCGCATCAAACCTGCACGGTATTGCCGATATGTTGGGGCTCTGCAAAACGAACACTCTCTTCCGATGTGCCCGTGAAATAACATCTACTGCTCTCTTCATATTTCCAATGAAAATGTACGAGTCATCCCAACCCCATATTGCTCTGCTTCCAAATAGATGGATGTCGTTAAATCTTCTAATAGAGGAAAAAAAATTGAAGCCTACTTATCATGAAAAAAGGGAGAATAAAACAGCAATTAAAGGACAACATGCATAATATCACTAAAAAACAAGATCGCTTATATTTCAGCCCAAGAACCACACTCAAGTCCCTTATTGTAGGGTTTGCTAATAATTGAAGATACCATTATTTCGTGCGTCAGTGTGTAACTAGGGATGCAGAATGGCATCTGAAAATCCAATTACAGAAACTTTATGCAGTAAATTATTCATATGTTGACAACATCATATGGAAAATTGAAGAAAATTACCATTCATATATAAGAACACGGGGGTCAAACATTTGCAAATTTAACATAATAAGAAAATAAGACGCTTAATAAAAGAAATTAGTGAGATGTTTTCATTCTTTTGGCACAAGATTCAAATATTGATATCAACATACGAGAAAACGAGTCATTCATTTCCTCAAGAAAGAAAAGTCATTCATATATAAATTTAAAATATCTCAATGAGTAGAGCTAAGATGAATCGCACCAAGTAAATTTCAGATGGAAATGAAAAGGGAAAAAATTAAAGGGAAGTGATAAGGACGGGTACAAAACTTACCTGAAAGAAGAAATCCACCTGCCTGTCTGATTATCATGCGGTATCAGCGAAAAATCTTTGAAATTAACTCCACCAGATATACCAACATTGTCGTCAAAACTATACGAAATGAAACATATTAATCCCACAACTTTCAAATAATACTATTAAGCCATGAAATCCTACCTACAACAACATCCGCCTAAATTCAGTGCTTTGCGGTGGGGTGGGGTGGAGGACATGGGATCATGAACAATTCATCATTCTTCTGACGTAACAATAAAAGAGCCTTAGTTTAAATTGAATGCATGAAGTGCAATTTCAAAATAGTTTTTTGGTAAAAGAAACATTTCATCAATAAATGAAATCAGGGGAGAACCCACACGAAGTGCAATTTCAAAATAGTTAAGCGCACAACATTTAGAAAATTTTAAGTCGTTGCCATAAGCAATCATTTTTGTTCCGATGTAGCAATAACAGAGCCATCGTTTGAAATTACTGCTTGAACTGTAAATTCAAAAAAAAAAAAAAGATAAGAAACTGTAATTTCAAAATAGCTGTGAGGCATTTAAAAATTTCCACTGCCTAGGACACATTATTGAACCTGAGCTATAGGATATGATTGATTTATTCTCTCTTTTACCCTCTTTGCTGATTCTGTTACTACAGTTTCCCTATCAAAAAGTTTCAAAAGATGACCAATTTACCTAGTAGTTGCAAGAAAGCGACCAGAGGGTGAGAAGTAAGCAGAATGAATCGCCCTTTTGTGACTGATCGTCATCAAGGTTTCGAGCTTTTCAGCATTAACGCTTCTCAAATCCCAAATACAGGCAGTTCCATCACTAGAACTAGTAGCCATGATGTTGCAATTTTCTACATTAAAATCGATGGAATTGATCCTATCTTCATGCAACGTCCATTCCATTGGGCAGTTTCCAGTCCTTTTATCCCATATTCTCAACCCTCCACGACCCTCAGCAAAATATAAGCAGTTTGCATCATTTGATTGTTGAGAGAGAGAGTATATAGTATCTTCATTATGATACACAAGATCAAACATCTCTCTCTCTGCATCCATCAATCGTATAAATCCATCATAGCAACTGGTATAAACCTGAAATCATGACACAAGAATCATAATTAGCAGATCCAAAACTAATTGCATAATACACAAGATTCATAGCGGTGCAATGTTCAGAATTTAGTTCCTAAACCATAAAAAATATGTTGACTAAGAAAATGACGAGCCGCTGTAAACCTCCTTGCAAAATCTTCCACGTCAACCATCCAAACTTACCAACAGATGATTTCTCCTTGATTAAAAACTGCATTTTCGATCACTCATGCACATTCCAAAACTATTATCTTCTTTGGTCAAATAGCTGGTTCATAACCGACCACTGAGAAATGCCATTAAATACAAAAGGCAAGAAAACAACTCAAGAAGCAATTCTACAATTAACTGGAACTATATTGATACATGAAGACTACTTCCTCCTATGCCTAACTGAACGTTTTCCATCACAAGAGAAACTTAAGATCGCATGCCAAAAAGTAAAATAATGGAATTTTACGATAAAACCTATTGAAAACCATACTAACTTTTCTCACACAGAATGAATTGTTGTCCGCATGAACCTGGAACTTTTTCATGCTAACAACAGATCACAAAAAATAACAGATATTTCAAAAGATCAAATGCAGAAAAGCATTCTTAATTTTTAAAATCTTCCTAGAATCTCCAGGATGAATGGTACCTTCGACAATGCATGTCGTTGAATTGAAATCCCAGAAATGGGACCCGAATGAGGGTGATATAAATAAACTCCATTTCCTTCCTCTGCCTCGTGATCAGCATTCCAAAACCCAACATCCCCAAACTTGTTACCTACAACAATCATTCTAGAATCACGACAAGGGAAAAACCTCACTGCCATTATTCTCCCAGGCACAACCCGAGCTATGTTGTCGGCATTCAGAACCAAAGACGCAGGCTTTAAGCAACTTCCATCATTCTTATGTTTGTGATCTTTAATGTCACAGGTAAGTTCTTCAGTCTCTCTCTTAACTAAATTCGAATAATTATCAATAGGCCCCATCTTCAAACAACTCCCATCTCCCCCTCCTTCAGTCTTAATCTCATTTGAATCCTTAACATCATCTTTCACTGACCTACACAACAGAGATTTATTCGAAATACCCAAAATTGATTCAATCAAAGACCGATGAGACTCCCTCTCACTACAAACTTCAATCATTTCAAGAGGGCCTAAAACGGGAGGCGAAGGCTTGGACTTGGTATCTGACTTCCGAATCTTAGTAGCCGGCTCAGTAGGATCATCTACGACCTTTTTGGCATCGGGGGGAATTCCTCTAGCGCGCAAAGAGCGCCGTAAAACCATTGGAGTCTCATTTTTAGGTTTGGTTTTCGGATAAACCTTTTCCGATTTGGTTTCGACTCTGGAAGGGGAATAACAAAGGGATCACAAACAAAACAGAATAAAACGAAGTAGGATAAAGAGATTAGCACAGAGAGTGAGCGAACGAGATAGAGAAAGAAAGATACCTTTGACGCTTGGAGGCAGCGGAGAGTTCAGAGGCTTTGGATTGAAGCTTGAGGGCGGCCATCATTTCATCGTTGCGGCGAATGTTCTCGAGCCTCTGGCGCTCGTATTCAGTGAGAGCTTGAGCAGCCATGGGAAATGGCTAAAGGATTTTAGGGCAGAAGCAGAAGCAGAATTTGGAATTTGGAAGGGATTATTGTATTTATATACAGTTCGCGTTGGCGGGAAAAACACACTACGGCGGGACTTCAGTGACTACGTTGTCTATTTAATCGCCACGTCACTCTCATACTCTGTGGTTAAAATATTTTTGTTCGTGGAATAATTTCAACCACATATCTCTAGTTATTTTAAATGTCAATTATGCTCGATTTGGTTTCTTGAATAATAATTTTAGTTTTTTTTTTTTTTATAAATATTAGAATAAATATCAATTTATACCTCTAAACTTTAGAGTTATATCAATTTAAACCTTAAATTTTTATAAATGTATCAATTTAAATCATAAACTTTCGTAATTGTATCAATTTAAACCCTCAATTATGTTTTATTTTGATACACTTATAAAAATTTGGTATTTAACTTGATATATTCATAAAAAATCAGGATTTAAATTGATACAACTTCCATTTAAATTGTACCAACTCTTAAAGTTCAGATTTTAATCGATACAATTATAAAATTTTAGAATTTAAATTAATATAACTTCCAAAATTTAGGAATATAAATTGATATTTGCCCTAAATATCATGACATAAGTTTGGTCATAAATTGTATTTTCTTAGTCCATTTAATTTTCATTCATCAAATGTTAGGGTAAGAGATTCAACTTAAATGTAACTAGAAATGGTTGTAAATGGCAACTAAAAGAAGTTTGTTGAGTGTTGTATTTATTTATTGATTAATCTTTTTTTATACATTGTATTTTACATTATCTTTTACTTTTACCAAATTTTGGTATCTAAATTTTCATAAACATTTTCACATATTCACTATATTGTGAATGAATTAATGAAAACAAAAGGTGAATGTAATATTAATAAAAAATTATTAAAAAATACAAAATGTTGGATTCTTTTTTATGTACTTTTTAACATCGATATCTTATTTATAGTTTGCCAACATTTTTATATAATCCATATTTATATAATCAAGACCTCAACATTTCTGTTGATACTGACCATGTAAACTACTATTTAAATAAATTTAAATATGATGATTTCTTTTTTAAAAGAAAATTATGGTTTTTTTTTTCATAATTTATATATGTTTTAAAAAATGATAAAAGTATTGGGATGGTAGTATTTTTTTTTTTTTTTTGTTTTGACTCATTTGGAGAGTAGAAAATTAGACCACTTTCGTATATATTTTGATTTTTTTGACTTTTTTTAATATAGATATTTTCTTATGCCAGAGATTAGACAATGTTTAAATTTCTTAGGTTACAAGTATATTTTATCCAAATTAGTCACTAATGCATGATAAATACGTTTGATCACATGTGAAACGAACATTCAATTATTTGACTTTTTAGTTGAGAATATATACCCTATTTGTGTATCCGACAATCGATATTTACGATAGAAATTTATCTAAACAGAAAAGATAATAATGTAGAAGTGGATCATCGATTACATAAGTATAACTATATAATATATTCCTTTTATCATTCCATAAATTTCAAATCTTCCACATTATTTTTTTTCCCATGTTTTAGATCATCAATCTAGATTACATTTTCTCCCACAATGCCTAGAGAAAAAGAATTGCAAGTACAAAAGAAAGAAGAGAAGAATAAGAATAACTCATTTTACCACCCATAAATTTTGTTACTCTATTTTCCTTTAAATTATTCCTTCTTCATTTTTGTTGAAAGTCAGCCAGCTGTGTTGCCCTCTCTATTGCAGATTAAACAGTGTAGTGTTGTTGGATAGTCTCAATGTCCAATCCCTTCAACTTCACTACTGACTCCACATGACCCTTTAGAGTGTGAAGTTCCCTCAACCTGCAACATTCAACATTCAACCACTTAATAGATTTTCAAAGTGCTTTGTTATCAATATAGATTGGTTTTTGAAGTTACCTAGCAACTTCAGCCCTTTTCTTGGCTTGCTCTGCAATCTCTGAAAGCTCCTCATAATTGCTTTTTTCATGAAATAAGGTTTCTGGTGGTTGTAGACCGTGCATTGTACGTTGCGCTATTGCCCATTGTGCCTCTCTTTCGCCTTTTCCGTAATCCTTCTTAGTCGTGAACGCCGTCTAAATGGTCGAGAATATCCATAAGTACAAAAACCGCTACAAGTTAAATGACATTACAGATGTTTGAACACAGACCTTATTCTCAAGCATGTTGTCCCAAGCCTTGCCACTAAGACCGTAACGAATACCGAATTTGAGAACATCAAGTGGGAAGTAAGTAACAATACTGAATACCCAGATGGCTCCTGCCCATCCCCAACCAATACCTTTAATCCTTGCAAAGTCCCATTCAGAATATACAGCAATTAAAGTGGCAACCTGAAAGTGAGGTAACAGAATTCAGAATCAGGAGAATTATGCAATTTTTGGAAAAGGTTTGAAAAACAAGAAGAAAATTGTATGTGTTCTTTCTTACCAACTGTGCAACAATGAAGGCAATAACTAACAAGAAACCAGGGCATTCAACAAAAGACCAACTTCTTGACCTGGTGACAAAGATGAGAGCTTGACTAATGATGCTCACTTGAAGATAGAGAGCAGAATTCATCTCAGCAAGATCTTTGAGTGGCTTTACACCAAATGTGTTCTGCATACAATGTTGACATGTTAATATACATTACTAATGTCATATTTGCATTCAATGAAGGGATGATGATTGTCTTTGTACCGTGAAGAATTCGGTTTTGTTGGCGAGCCAAAAGAAAAATACGGTCATGAGGGCCATGTATGTTCCAAGGACAACACCAGTTGCAAAAATTTCTTTGAGTTTCCATGAGTCTGGCACAGGTGATGGCTTGACCCTATCCTTTGAAATGGTCATGATGGTTCCATCGTTTAGGATGGCAATGATTAAGACCATAAAAGGTGAGAAATCGAACTTCCAGATGAGGGCAACAAGCATGAATCCCAACACAATACGAATTGTGATGGAAACAGCATAGATAGTATAGTTCTTCATTCTCTGAAAGATGGCCCTACTGGTCAATACAGCACTCACAATCACACTTAGCCCTGGCTCTGTCAAGACAATGTCTGAAGCACTTCTTGCTGCATCGGTTGCATCGGCCACAGCAATACCGATGTCGGCTCTCTTGAGAGCAGGAGCATCGTTGACACCATCTCCTGTCATTCCACAAATATGATTCCTCTCCTGAAGTTTCTTGACAATCTCGTATTTGTGTTCTGCAACAAATGAATAGTTTAGTTGAGGATGACCAGTGGTTTCATTAATCTCATTGTAGTTAAAAGTATAATGTGATTACCAGGGAAGACTCCTGCAAATCCATCAGCCTTCTCAATGAGTTCATCGATAGGAATGGAAGCAATTGACTCATCTTTGCATTGGCCAAGCAAAGACGACGATGGATACATGTTGGTGCCCATGCCGAGCCTTCGACCAGTTTCTTTTCCTATTGCAAGTTGGTCACCAGTGATCATTTTAACATTGACACCAAGTTCAAGAGCTCGGCGAATGGTTTCTGCACTGTCATGCCTTGGAGGATCAAATAGGGGCAATAGGCCAACAAATTCCCATGGTTCTCCAGCGCTCTCTTTGCTTTTATCTTTGACAGTCTATAAATGAAAGGAAACAAGGATCAAGACTAATAAGAAAGTTCTTTCTTTCTATGAATTAATGAAACTGTTTTGTAGATATATTCACACATATTCACCTGTCGACCAACTGCCAATGAACGAAGACCGCGGTTAGCATAGTTATCAATAATGTCATGAGCTTTATTTCTTATTTCTCCTTTAAGCTCACAAAGGTCAATTATCTAATAACATCAAAGTGACGAAGTTAGGCATCTAAAACAATTGTGATTAAACCAAGTGATATTGGCTACCAGAAAACAACACTACCTGTTCAGGAGCACCCTTGCTGCTTCTGTGCCAATTACCATCTCTGTCAATGTAGGTAATGGCAGTACGTTTGTCGACAGGATTGAAAGGCAAGAAATGTACCTCAGTTATTCCTCCTCTTGCCTTTGAAATCCAAAGGTAAAGTATGAAGAATTCAGTACACCATAAAAGGTACAGTAAAAGGAAGCCATGAACATAAAAAGAGAGTTGAGTATTAAACCTCTTTAGGGTCGCCCAACATTCCAACAATGCAGGCATCAATGGCATCTTGATTTTCAACTCTGGAAGCTCTGGCAGCAAACAACATAACAGTGTCTTTGTCCATGTCTGGCACGAACACCTACAGTCATAAAACACACCATGATGAGCCATGATCAAAGCTAATGAGCAAAACTTCTTTTCAGTAGGTTGCAAATTGTGTGAGCTTCACCTCAATCAAGGACTTGTCTACTGTGAGCTTGTTGAGGGTGAGAGTTCCAGTCTTGTCACTGCACAGAACATCCATCCCAGCCATCTCTTCAATTGCTGTCATCCTCTTGGTAATGGCACCTTGCTGCGAAAGGCGATGCGATCCGATGGCCATTGTTACTGACAGAACTGTTGGCATTGCAATGGGAATACCTCCAATGAGAAGCACCAACAAGTTGTCAATTCCCTCTCTGTATGCCCTGTGCTGGATTGGATACATTACCAAGATCTCAATGATCATTCCCACAGCAATCGAGCATATACAGAAGTTTCCGATGGCTGTCAACACCTGATCGATCATAAACCAATGTTAGAACCACGAATCTTGCTATGGATGCTAAGTTAACCTGGTTATGCAGGAACTGAAGAAGTTTTCTTTTACCTTTTGGAAATGACCAACTTGGTTGGTGCTGTCCACAAGGTGAGCTGCCTTTCCAAAGAAAGTATGCACACCAGTGGCAATAACAACGGCCTCAATCTCACCTTGCTTGCAGGTGGAGCCAGAGAACACTTCATCCCCAGGATATTTGGTGACAGGCAAAGATTCACCTGTAAGAGCAGATTGATCAATCTTAAGAGGATCGCCTTCTAAGAGACGTGCATCGGCCGGGATAATATCTCCCAATTTGACACTAATCACATCTCCCGGAACCAGAATTGCTGCCTCCTCTTCTTTCCACTTTCCATCTCTTAAAACCTACACAATTCCAAAAACAACATCCTCAACAATAGCAAAAAAGTTCATATTTAGTGTTAAATCAGTACTAAAAAGTTTACGTTGATGGGTTATCGTTAATTCAATCTCTTATTCAACTTTGGCCCAACAAGTCGATTTCGGGGACATCCAAGAGTATGAATGCAATATCTCTTATTTTGATACTATATTAAATCACCAAGAACTCGAAAGGAAATGGAAATACCTTAGTTTTGGGGGCAAGACCAGCCATGAGGGCCGCAGCTGCATTTCCAGCATTGTTCTCTTCAATGAAACTGATGGTAGAGTTAATGATCAACAAGACAACGATACCAACAAAATCTTGCCAATCTGGTGGTTTCCCCTGCCATTTTAGAACAAAAATCAAATGAAAAGCAAGTTATTGTGTGTGAAAGTGAAAGAATGGCAGAAGAATATATTGATTAATTTACCCCTCCATTGGCCAAAACAATGGCCATGATTGCTGCAGATTCCATGACCCATGAGAGAGGGTTCCACATAAACCCCAAAAACTTCAAAAGTTTGCTTTCTTTTTTCTCTTCAAGCTTGTTAGGGCCAAAAATTTGGAGTCTTTTTTCTCCTTCTGCCGTAGTTAACCCTTCTTTTGTACATTTTAGTTGCTCAAAAACTTCTTCAATAGGAATTCTTTCCTACAAAAAACCAAAAGAAAAGAAACCCCAGATTAAAAAAAAGATTCAAACCAATGATATGTTGAAAAAAACAGAGAAAAGAAGAAGAAAAATGATGTTTTTACTAGATCAACGTTCTCATTCTTGACATCTTCTAATGAAATATCACCCATAGCTGACAACAACCAAAATGAAGAAGGAAATCTCCAAAAACACTTAAAAAAATAATTCTTCCTTGTTTCTCTCCTTAGTCCCTTCCCCTTATTCCCATTGTTAAAGAGTCATATTTAAAACCCAAGGGAGAGGGAGAGGTTAAAAAAGGAAGAACAAAACAGGTAAATATGATGCAGATAGAGATGGCAACATCTAGGACAAGAAAAGCAAGCTTCTTTTTATAGGAAAATGATGGAGAGTGGGTTATTTTATCAAATCCCATGATAGGCCGTGGTAATTACAATCAATTTTCTTTTCTGTTCTTTTCTTTTTTTTCTTTAAAATCCTTTTTTGAAAAAATTACAACTTACAAGGAAAGTTTGTTATTACTCTGTGGTTTACCACACTCTACGCCTTATTCTAGTACCATGTTAACAAAATGTTTTTTTCCCTAATGTATATATATATTTTTGTGTTTTGTTTTAATATCTATATTTGGACTATGACAAAATAAATTTTTGATAAGTTGTTTTAAACTTTCAAACTCAAGAGAAACGGAGAGACGCAGAAAGATAGATAGAAGTTCATTAGATTAAGATTTCAGCTACCCCACAATAACATTCAAAACATTTTTTAATAAAAAAAAAAAGTCTTTCTACTTAACAATACTCCTCTTTGTTCACCATATAAATTTTTTCCCCAAATTAATATAGTGAATCTCATTCTATTTATAAAAACATATTGATGTGACATATAATAAGTGGAAGTGTATCGAAAATTGTTCATACTAAAAATTGTCCACGCTATTATGGTAGTATAAGAAATTTTCCCTTTATATACTATCAACAACTAACAAAGGGTCTAATGGACTTTTACATATAGGAAATAAATCTAAATTAAATAGCATAACATCTTCTTCACGACAAACGGTCTATGAGATTCATCGGCAACACGACATTGCTGAAAAATGTTATTTTAATATTTATTGACAAAAATAGGAAATCGTGGACGGGGTCTACGATTTTTGAGTTAACACATTGTGTACCCATCCACGAATTAAAGCTAAATCTTTTTTTTCCACATTTTCTCCAATTTTGTCTTCTTATGTCTTCTTATATTTGCATCTTCGAATAATCTTTTACTGTGAAATTCAAATTTTTAAAGGTCTACAGTAAATAAAAATTGAATCAAATTTCTCACTGAATTAATTCTAAATTTTTTTTCCACATTTTCCCCAATTTCTATCTTCTTCTTTTATTTTTTATTTATTTTTTTTTTTTTGCATTTTCGAAAAATCTTTTACTGTGAAATTCAAATTCTAAAAGGCCTACGGTAAAATAAAAATTGAATCAAATTTTTAGTCACGAATTAAGACTAAATCTTTTTTTTTTTCACATTTCCCCCAACTTCCGTCTTCTTTTTTTATTTTTTAGTGTTTTTTTTTCATTGTTGGAGAATCTTTTACTGTGAAATTCAAATTCTTAAAGGCCGATAAAATAATTGAATCAAATTTTTAGTCACGAATTAAGGTTAAATCTATTTTTTTCACATTTTCCCCAACTTCTGTCTTCTTTATTTTTTATTTTTCGTATTTTTGTATTTTTGGAGAATTTTTTACCGTAAAATTCAAATTTTTAAAGACCTATGGTAAAATAAAAATTGAATCAAATTTCTATTCACGAATGAAGACTAAATTTATTTTTTTTCACATAGATTTATTTTACCGTAGATTTTTTTCAGTGAAATTCAAATAGATTTGTCCTCTTTGTATCTACTTAAATAAAAAAGCAATAAAAAATAATAAAAGTAATAACAAAATAATAAAAATATAGAACTCGTGGACCCCGTCCACGAGTTTGTTAGCTGACATAAACTACTGGATGTATGATTTTGCTATCCACCTTACTTTTGTAATTTCTTTCCTATATATCCTATTTTTGTTATTACTTTAAAAAAATACACTATTCTTGAACTTACCCTTAAAAACTATCATAAAAGTTTCTATTGGTATATTGTAAAAAGAAAATTCGTTCATAAAAGTACACAAACTCTTTTCAAAATAAAGAAGTGTGGGATCCATGGAGTTAATAACATGAAATTGATATTTCTTTAGTCATGAGGTCCATAAACTTTTTCAACTACGAAAAGAGTGAAGTTCCCAACTTCACTCTACCAAGTCTAACTCTTTGCTCCAAACACCTATTAAATTTTCTTTTTTTTTTCTTTATGTGTACTAGTTTGGTAAATTTAAAAATTAATATATTGAATTGGTTAAAGATTTATTAGGCTTAGAGATTTATTAAACACAAAATAAAAAAATTTAAAAACTAATTAGACACTTTGAAAATTAAGTTATCTGTCAAACACAAAATTAAAAGTTGAAAAACCTATTAAATAAGTATATAGACTAAACTTGTAATTAAAAAGAAATTGTATTCTAGAATTAAAATACCTAAGAAATGTAGGAAACATATAGAATAGTTTAAAGCTTTTCTCTAAAACAAACATCTCTTATTTGTGATATGTTTCCCATGGCTATAACGCCAACAAAGACAAGAATTTACAAGACTTTGAAGACTTATATTCATACTCATTTTGTTATTCCCTTATCGATAAGCAAAAGTATCATTTTTTTGGTCAAGAATCATATTTAGTTTTTGTACTTTCACTGAAGCAACGATTTAGTACCTATACTTTAAAATTGTATTTTAACTATAAGTAACTATTTAGTCTACATGTTGAGTCAGTTCAGGCCAGGTCGATTTAGATTAGGTCAGTTAGAATTGAATGGAATCAAATTAAGGAAATAAAACGGATCTTAAAAGTCCTACTTCCTATGCAATATAAATTGAACGATTTAAAGTTATCAAAGTATATTTGTTCAAATCAGCATCAAATCCAATGTGAAAATTAGTATCATTGGATTTTCACGTTGATATTATCTTTCCATTAAGGTTGGTTTTTGTTGATGTTTATTTGATTCATTCATTGGTATTTGACCACTAAAATGAGAAAAGAAAATTGAGCATTCAACTACTAAAAGTTTGAGGAAGGATTTTTCTTTGGTTACATTCAATTAATATATTTAAAGTTTATCTTCATTACATGAGTGGTATGGTCGATTCTTATATAAATTTTGATAAAATTGTGGGTAGGGATCCAACAAAAGAAGTAGGTGGTTTTCGAGTATTAGAATTATGTTAGGAAGTTAGTTAGTCTTCTAAGTGATAGAATGATTTTTGAGATATATGTCAAATATGAATGTGAAGATGAAACAATATTGCTAGACTAGATAATGAAATGTTACCTTATACGAGTGATAGTACTGATTTTAGTGGATCGATGTTGATGATATGATTTCTAATATAACAAGAAATAATAGATGATGGGAGACCTCATTTTGAATTAGACATGTTATTCAACTCATTAAGGAGTTAATTTGTAGATGATTATGATTATGTTGTTAAAGAAGGATGGCAAATATGAATTGTAAAAAATGATAAGAGGAGGGGTTAGAGCCAAATGCGTGGATAGTTATAAATGGTTGGCTTATATTTCCATATTCGTAACCAAATAACAAAAGATATAAGCAACAACCAAATATGAGATTTGTCATCCAAGAAAAGGTACAATGGAAATACATTTCACAAATTAATGAAGTGAAAGCCTTTAGAATAAGAAGATGCTTTACATATGGTGAATTGATCACACAAAGAGTAGTATAGTCAAATATGTGAGTATTGCGAGAAGATGCATAGATCCAACCCTAGAAGTAGCACTTTGACATGAAGAGGAAGAAATTGATGGTCAACCTATTAGTAGAATTAGATTGATTAATACCTTGTTGTATATTAGTCTCGATGGATGTCAATGTGGCTTCATTGCTAATTGTATGTCATTTGTTGGTTTATATGCTTGTCAATATTTTATTACAATAGTCGATTAAAATTACTTTTGTGATGTTTAAAATATTCTAAATTAATTTAATGTTTTACTAACAGAGTAACAAGACAATTAAATCGATTTCAAAACGAAATCTCTCATACATTCTCTTGAAAAGATCAAACCAACATTGAGTTAGATAAATCCTTGTAAGGGTATGAAACCTAGAAAAATAAAAGGAAATAACAAATAAAACAAGTTTAGACATTGAATTCTCAATTTCAATCCTGATTTCAAACTCACTCCTTTCAATCTATCGGATGAAATTAATACTTGAAACTCACTTTAAATTTCTACTTTCAATAAATATTAAATTCAATCCCCATTGCTATTTTTTTTTTATCTATTAGCATTTTGCTATAAAGTTTGAAAATATATTTAGCATATTATTATTACTTGATAAATTTTAATAATTTTTTATTTGAAGGACTAATTTAAGATTTATTGAAAGTACATACACTAAAATTAGATAATTAACAAATATAGAGACTAAGATTGAACAAACTTTAAAATATAGAACCAAAATGATGTTTTAACCTATTGAAAAATTATTCAGCAAAACAATTAGAATGTGACTAGTAGTAAGTAATTATTAGAGAACAAAATAGTCTTGCTATTGTACTGGCTTCCTCCAATAAATTTAGAAACGAATTTTGTGTACGAGCTACTAGAGCTTGTGATGGTTCTTTATTTCATCATCCTCAAGTTCAATTAATAATTGAGTTTATCAAGGTAAATTTAGAACATATTTGGAAGTAACTTTAAAATTGTCAAAATTGCATTCGTGAGCTTCGAAATCATTTTAAAATTACTTGGTTTTAAGTTTTCAAAATCACTTAATAAGATGAAAGTCATGTTCAAAAGTGAGAAAAATGTGAGAACAAGCAAATTTGTGGACCACTTCAAATAGATCTCCATTCATAAAGACGTTATTAATCTTAATTTGTGCAATGCTCCAACCAAAAGAAGCAATGAGGGAAAGTAATAGCTTGACAACAACTATTTTAACCATGGGTGAGAAAGTGCGTGCATCTGAGAAAGTTTGTGTGAGAGAAAGTGTGTGTACATGTGCGTGTGTGTGCGCATGCACGCGTGCGCATCTTTGTGTCTTTATGTGTGTGCATGCATGTACGTGCATGTATGTGTATGTGCATGTGTGTGCACATTTAGGGCCTCAGTAAATGTGCATCAATAAAAAAAATGAGGAAAGATTTTCATTTTCTTCCTCGTGAAGAGTCCTAGCTGCACGTCGACCCTACTCAAGCTCATAAAAACAAACCCTAATCACTTTCCTATATATATATATATATTCATTTAGGGCCTTAGTAAGCTTGCGTTAATAAAAACACGAGGAAAACTTTTCATCTTTTTCCTCGTGAAGAACCCTAGTCGCATGCCAGTCCTACTCAAGCTCGCCATTGCTGCTGCTGAGTGCCTAGCCGATCATCTGCGTTGCTTTCCAGCCTGCCGTCAGACGACACCATTCACGAGTCGCTGCCCAGATCAATTCATCCACGTCTGTTCCATGCCAAATCATCGAACTTCTAGGCCGTTCACGCCACGGGTCGACATGCATCCTAATCGATTGGTCGCCAGTCTTTTGTCGCCGCCACTGTGGGTCGTTGTCACCGGTCGCCGGAAAAGGTTTTCGGGGTTAGTTTTGATTAAGTTGTTGGTTTAGGAATAAGTCTAGATTACCCATTGGGTTTTGGATTGATTTATTTTTTACCCAATGTGTTTAACCTTAGAATCAAGCTTTGAAGGAGTTTTAAGGTTGGGAACGTGCTACCTGGAGTTTGGAGTTCGATTTTTAGGTTCCAATTCGAGATTTTTGTGGAGTTAGTTGCCGCAATAATATATATATATATATATTACCTAAATTAAGGTAAGTGCTACTATTATCAGGTGCCTTCGTGCTAAGCGCTCTAGTTCAAAATTATCATGATATTTATTGGATTTTGATAGCATGTTTTGGAATATGTGTTACCCATTTTATGCATGAAATTTTTTAGAATTGTGAGTATATTAAATCTACATGTCCTGTTATGAATTGTGTTGTTGTACCACTTATGATATTTTTGTATGTGACGCATGTTAGATCAATATGGGCAATCTATCGTCTTGCCCTTAACGTGTGTTTTTATACAGGGACCGATGGGTCCAATTTCATGTTTTGATGTGTCATCAGGCCACTAGACATGAGTGAACCGATAGGTTTTTTTGCATATTACAACTCCGTGAATCAACAGGTTCACTTTCATGTTTTATTTGGTGGTGTGTCATCAAGCCACTAAATATGCATGTTAGTGCGAGATAGGTTATCCCCTTAGTTAGCCATTCAGGAACAGTTACATTATGTATGTCCCACTAAACCCAAGCATACACTGAATGTGATTGCTTAGCCCAATTCCGATAATGGGGTCATTTACTAAGTGTTTTATACTCATCCTTTGTGTCTACATGTTTTTCAAGTAAAGGCAAGGATATATGGGCGACAAATAAGAGGAATCTATGATAGTGCTAATGGGACCAAAAAATGCTTTCATATATGAGTTCTTGTGTCATTTTCATGTTTTACTGATTTCTTTTCAAGAACTTGATTTTGATAGAATTTAGGTGTTAGAGATTTTATTTTTCAGTTAATTTTTCTTATTTTTAAATTTATTTTTTAGGGGTACCCCGAATCAAAACGTTATGAAATTTTGAGTTGAAATTTTGTTTGAATTCTTTATTAAATAAAACAATCCAACTATGTTATTTTAAATGTAAATGTTTATGTTCAAATGTATGCATGCATGAAGTAACGACCCTGTCAGGTGTCTTAGAAAGTCGAGTTGTTATAGTTGATATCAGAGCCCATGTTTTGGATTTTGTAGATTGTCTTACTATGTAAATCAAGATTGTCTCTCTTGGCCATTAACCGATTCCTCGTCATTGCTATGTATGCCCTTAAAAGAAGTCTCTAGAATAATTTGCACAAGATTATGTTGTATTTATGATCGTAGTTGACATGTTTTCTTGATGAAGAATTCGTTAAAGACTGGTTATGTATGATTATTAGGAAATGGTACGTGTTAAAGGAAGAGGCAGTCATAGGATTACCAGAGGGGGCGAAATCCTAAAGGACATAATTCGACGATTCAAGATCAAGATCCACAGGTTCAAGACCCTCCTGTGCCAGAGGATCACCTGCTGCCTAGATATTTATCTAGGTAAGAGTGGCAGAGAATTCAGACACAAAGTCGAGCCCAAAATACAATTGTGCCTTTACAGACACCGATACCCTCAATCGTCTTGATGGAGTTTACTGGTTTTCCAATAGCTATAAGGGAAGTGATCATGACAACAGTGCTAAATAAGGTGAAGGACATGTTGGACGAGTGAATGATTCAGTTTGTCCAATCCCAATAATTACCACCCCGGCAAGTTCAAATGCTGCAAGTTCAAACCATAACCTAACCTAGGACCAGAGCATGTTGAACCTTTCAATGAAGGCCAAACACTTGCAGAATTTCAAGAAATATAACCCCCGTACCTTTAATGGGTCATTGAAGAACCCTACGAATACAGAGTTATGGTTGTCAACTATTGAGACAATTTTCCATTATATGAAATGTCTGGAGGATCAGAAAGTGCAGTGTGTCGTGTTTATGCTTACTTATAAAGCAAAAATTTGGAGGCAATCGACAGAAAGGATGATATATGCAAGTGGTGAACCAGTGACGAGGGAGCAGTTCAAGAAGCGCTTCTAGAGAAAGTACCTCTATGCTAACTTGAGGTATAATAAGTAGGAGGAGTTCATAAACCTAAAACAGGAACACATGTCTGTTGAGAAGTATAACCAGGACACATTGTCCCGTTACATTCCGGAATTGGTTGCTACAGAGGCTATGAGAGTAGAAAGATTCTTCCAAGATTTGAAGGATGAAATATAGGGTTTTGTGCGAGCCTTTAAACTGACCACTCACACATAAGCACTAGATTTAGCAGTCGAGATGGACTTCTAGTCGGAGAACGAGAATTTAAGGATGTTTAACATAGGACCTTCCTCGGGTCAGAAGAGGAAGGTAGATCAAAAGGCTTCTAAGCCTCAGTCCGAACAAAATAGCCAGAACTCAGATAGGCCATTTCGATACTTCAAGCAGCAAGCCCCTAAGTTGGGAATGGTAGAGAGAAGTTGGCCAATGTGCGACTCTTATGGAATACATCACTAAAGATTATGTTTGGCTAGTTCTAGGGTCTGTTTCATTGTAAGCATGAAGGGCACACTGTTGATAAATGTCTTAATAGAAACACACCAAATTTCAGGGGTCAGTTTGCAGGTTATGGATAGAGGGATTTGAGCAGACACCAGCAACAACAAGGTCTTGTTTACTCAACCACTTAGCAGGAGGCCAAGAAGTTTGAACTGTTGATAGGTACGCTCCCAATCTTGGAACACTATGCATTGGTGTTATTTAATTCTGGATCATCTCATTCATTTATATCATCATTATTTATAAAGTATGTCATGTTAGAGTTAGAGCCTTTGCACTATGTTTTATCAGTTTCTACTTCGTCTGGAGAAATTATGTTAGTAAGGGAAAAAATAAAAGCATACGAATTGATATAGCAAAACATACACTAGATGTAACCTTAATAGTGTTGCACATATGTGATTTTGATGTAATCCTGGGCATGAATTGATTGGCTGCCAACCATGCCAATATAGACTGCTCCCACAAGGAGGTGATTTTTAACCCCCTATGGAAGCCAACTTTAAGTTTAAGGGGGTAGAGACCGTGATCCTACCCAAAATAACTTCAGCTATGAAAGCCAATAAGTTACTTAACTCAGCGGTTAGAGTATCACTTTCATACGGCGGGAGTCATTGGTATTTCTTTTGATTTGATTGAGTTATTAATCCCCTATTATTGTTATGATATAAGGGATAAGGGAAAAATTAATAACATAAAGTAGGTAAAAAAAACCTTTCTTTGATTTGAACTTAGTCAATAAAAAATCCTTCAATTCTCCAATAAAAAGAGAATAGAAGAAATCCTTCATTTGATTGGGCCATTGTAGCACGTGTGTCGCCCAGGGCATAAGGGGCATGATGACTTGACGTCATCCTCACCTTCCTCCGGCTTATCACCGACAGTCTGCTCAGGGTTCCAACCTCAACGGTTGGCAACTTACCAAAGTACCTGCAATATCTTGGCCAGTGTGGTCGACACCAGAGAAACTAGGGTCTTCTTGACTTTAGAGCCAATAGTAAGAAATTATCCAGATGTTTTTTTAGAGGATCTCCCGAGGTTGCGGCTATATTAGGAGATAGACTTTATGATGAGTTGAAGCCAGACACAACTCCTATCCCAAAGGCTCCATATAGAATTACCTCAGCAGAGTTGAAGGAGCTTAAGATTCTGTTGCAAGAGTTTCTGGATAAGGGTCTATATGCCCAAGTGTGTCACTATAGGGTGCACTAGTGCTGTTTGTGAAAAAGAAAGATAGATCATTTTGCCTCTGTATTGACTATAAGGAATAGAATAAGGTAACTATTAAAAATAAGTATTTACTCCCCAAGATTGATGATTTGTTCGATCAGTTGCAGGGAGCTACAATTTTCTCAAAGATCGATCTATGTTCAGTGTACCATAAGTTAAGGATTAAGAATACTAACATTCCTAAGACTACTTTTCGATTTAGATATGGACATTGTGAGTTCATCGTAATGTTATTTGGTCTGACTAATGCTCTCGTTGTATTTATGGACCTGATGAATAGGGTGTTCAAGAAATTCCTTGATACTTTGGTGATAGTTTTCATAGATAATATCTTGGTTTACTCCACGACAGAGGCAGAACACGAGGAGCATTTACAAAAGGTTTTAGAGGCTCTAAGGGCGAATAAGTTATATCTAAGTTTTCTAAATGTGAGTTTTGGTTGAGGCAAATGTCGTTTTTAGGGCATGTGGTGTCAAAGAATGAAGTATCTGTGGACCCTACAAAGATCGAGGCAATCACGAGTACCATAGTCAGCAAAGTGCACAATTTTCTGGGGTTAGCAGGCTATTAGCATAGATTTGTTAAGGATTTGTCTCACATAATCACTTCTTTGACTCAGTTGACCAGAAAGGGAGCTTTCTTTATTTGGAGTAAGGCTTGTGAGGACAACTTCCAAGGTCTTAAGGAGAAGTTTGCTTCTACACCATTTCTTATAGCACTAGATGGATCAAGGAGTTTCATTATTTATAATGTTGCCTCCAAGAATGGGTTGGGGTGCATGTTGCTTATGCCTCTTGCCAGTTGAAGAACCATGAACGAAGCTACCTTACACATGATTTGGAGTTGGCAACAGTGCTTTTCACTTTAAATATTTGGAGACATTATTTGTACGGGGAGAAGATATAGATTTTCACTGACCATAAGAGCTTGAAATACTTCTTGACTCATAAGGAGTTAAATATAAGACAAGCAAATTGTTAGAGTTTATTTAAGCAAGGCTAACGTAGTGGCAGATGCTCTCAGTAGAAAGGTAGTTTATTATGTAACTATAATTACCAAACAGACTCATCTATGCAATAATTTTGAAGAATCTGAAATTACAATAGTAGTGAGGGAAGTAATTGCACAACTGGTATAGTTGACAGTACAACCAACCTTGAGATAGAAGATTATTGATGTACACAGGGTGATCCTTACCTTGTTGAGAAATTTTGCAAAGTAGAGCTAGAACAGAATGGTAAGGTCTCAATATCCTCAGATAATGGTCTCTTTTATTAGAGACAGTTATGCGTACTTGTAGACGGTGACCTTAAGAATGAATTGTTGATAGAAGCTCACAGTTCCCCATTTTTTATACATCCTAGCAGCACCAAGATGTATCAGGACTTGAATTGGTATCACTGATGGTTTGATATGAAAAAAGAGATAGCTTAATTTGTCAGTAAGTGTTTAGTGTGTAAGCAGGTGAAGGCCCTGAGACAGAAGCCAACAGGTTTTTTACAGCTTTTGAACGTACCAGAGTTGAATGGGAGAATGTGTTTATGGATTTCATTGTGGGTTTGCCAAGAACAACAAAAGAATATACAGTGATATGGGTTATAGTGGAAAAACTCACTAAGTTCATATTTGATTTCAGGGAAGTCTATATATTCAATGAACAAGTAGGCCCAGATATACATGAAATGGGTGGTGAAATTACATGAAGTGTCAGTATCTATCATGTCGGATAGATACACTCGTTTCACATCTAGTTTTTGAAAGAGTCTTCAAATAGTATTGGATATTAAGTTAGATTTCAGCACAACTTTTCACCGACAGACAGATGAACAGACGGAGTATTTAAACCAAACATTGGAGGATATGTTACGCGCTTGTGTATTGAAATTTTCAGGGAGTTTGGACTCTCACTTGCATATGATAGAGTTTACTTATAATAACAGTTATTAGGCTATTCTTGGCACGTCGCCATTTAAGGCCCTTTATAGGAAGGGTTGTAGATCCCCTGCTTACTGGGATGAGGTTGGTGAACGAAAGTTGTTAGGGTCCGAGCTAGTGAGAGCATCGAATGAAGTGATACAGAATATTAAAGTTCGGATGTAAACAAGCCAGAGTAGACAGATGAGTTACATTGATGTTTGACTTAAGGATCTTGAGTTTGAGCCAGGTGATAAAGTGTTTTTTGAAGATGGCACCTATGAAAGGTGTCTTGAGGTTTGATAGGAAAGGGAGGCTAAGTCCTCGTTTCATTGGGCCTTTTGAGGTATTGGAGCAAATTGGCTCTGTGGCATATCTTACCCCCATCTCTCTCCAAAGTTCATAATGTTTTTCATTCTCCATATTGAGAAAGTATGTTGCAGAATTATCTCATATAATGGATTATAAGCCTTTACAATTGAGTGAGAACTTGAGTTATGAGGAGAAATCTATTCAAATTCTTGCAAAGGAAGTGAAAAATTTGCGCAACAGAAAGATAGCTCTAGTAAAAGTGGCAAAATCATCCGTTCGAGGAAGCTGCATGGGAACGAGGGACAAGATGGGGACTCAGTACCCAGAGCTCTTCCAGGATTAAAACTTTCGAGGATGAAAGTTTCTAAAGGAGGGAAGAATGTAACAACCCGAATTTTGAGGTAATTTTCTAATTTAATTATCTTAAATTATTTGGGTGTCATTTTAAGTTTTGAAGCTAAAATCGAATTATTGGGATTATGGTAATTCAATTTAAATTAAGTGTTGATTGTTTCTTCAAAAAGAAAAAAAATAATTTCAGTTGGTGGGAATATATTTGATATTGGAAGAGATTTGGGAATTTGGTTTTATTTAAGTTAAGTTGGATTTATTTTTGGTGATTTAATTAAAAAAAGAGGAAAACTTTTCATCTTCTTCCTCATGAAGAGCCTTAGCCACGAGCCAGCCTTGCTTAAGCTCGTCGCTACTGCCTCTAAGAGCTAGTCGATCCCCTGCACTACGTTCCAGCTCGTCGTCGGATGACACCGTTCGCGTGTCATCGCCCAGATCAGTTCATCCACGCGCGTTGTTCGTCTACGTCCGTTTCGCACTAGATCGTCGAACTTCTCGATTGTTTACATTATGGGTCGACTGCATCCCAACCAATTGGTCGTTAGTCTTTATCCCTGTTGTTCGTCACCGCCACTATGGGATGCCGCCCTTGCTGAAAAAGGGTTTTAGGGTGAGATTTGATTAGGTTGTATGTTTTAGCAATAAGTTTGGATTACCCATTGGGTTTTGGATTGATTTAGTTTTTACCCAATGTGTTTAACCTTAGATTCAAGCTTGGAAGGAATTTAAAGGTTGGGAATGTGCTACCCAGAGTTTGAAGATCGATTTTAGGTTTCAATTCGAGATTTTTGCGGAGTTGGTTGCCACGATAATATTTTTCTTTAGATCTAAATTGAGGTAAGTGATGCTATTATCGAGGTGCCTTCATGTTAGGCACCCGGGTTTAGAATTATCATGATATTTATTATATTTTGGTAGTATGTTTTAAAATATGTGTTACCCATTTTATGCATGAAAATTTTGAGAATTTTAAGCATGTTAAATTTATATGTCCTGTTATGAATAGTGTTGTGGTACCACTTATAAGATTTTTGTATGTGACGAATGTTAGACCAGTAGGGATGATCTACTGTCTTGCCTTGATTCATGGTTTGATACAGGGGATCGATAGGTTTAGTTCCATGTTTTGATGGTGTGGCATCAGGCCACTAGACGTGAGTGAACCAATGGGTTCATTTATATATTACGACTCCATGAATCGATAGGTTTACTTTCATGTTTTATTTGACAGCGTGTCATCAGGCTACTAGACATGCATGTTAGTGTGAGATAGGTTATCCCCTTAGTTAGCTATCCAGGAACAATTACAATATGTATGTCCCATTAATCCCAAGCATTAACTGCATGTGATTGCTTAGTTTGATCTCGGTAATGGGGTCACTTACTGAATGTACCCATCCTTTATGTTTACATGTTTTTCAAGTAAGGGCAAGCATAAACGGGCAACGGACAAGAGGAATCCATGATAGTGGATGGGACTAGTAAAACGTTTCTGCATATGAGTTCTTGTGTCATTTTCATGTTTTGTTGTTTTCTTTTCATGAACTTGATTTTGATAAAATCTACGTGTTTGAGATTTTTCTTATTTTAAAATTCATGTTTTAGGGGTACCCGAATCAAAACGTTAGGAAATTTTGAGCTAAATTTTTGTTTAAATTATTTATTAAATAAAACAGTCCAACGACCCATCAAATAACTTAGAAAGTCGGATTGTTACACATTCAACTTTATACTCACACGATAAATCCATTAACAACCCACATTTTGATGTCCTAAAGACAAAGAAGCAAGACACCAAGTGTCGTCTTTTCCATATCTATGTCAGCTCTCTAATAGGGGAGACTTGACAGCCTCATGAAAATAGGATGGTTCAAAGACTGAAGATGTTACGAGGTTGGAAAATCTAAAAAATTTCAATATATTATATAATATACAAAATTGTGCTAAAATTGAAAATTGAATTACTAGAAAAAAAATAGAGTAGTTAATAGATATTTCTGAAGTTTTAGACTTATTAAACATGAAACTTGATGTAATTAGTGTTCCGTTCCAAAAGAAAGTTGGCCGACGATTCTTGAAAAAAACCTCATGCCAGTTCCGGCGACCGCGACGTTTTGTCCGTCCTCTTCTTTCCTCGCTAATAATTGCTTTTTGAACTTTGAAAGCCCATCAATAAAGAAAGAATTTCGTATTATTCTGCTTCTCAATTTACTTGTTTTTTTTTTTTTTCTGAAAAAAGATTGAAATTGAAATAAAAGCATCACCGCCGGCCTCCAAACACAAATTTCGATAAAAACATAGCATTTCGTTTATCATCTTACATCCAATTTCCACACATATATGCATATTCATTTTCCTCAATTCAAACCATTTGAATTTATAACCAATATCGCTCGTTAATTCACTCTTTTTTTCAGTTTCAATCATGCCCCACATCCTCAAATTCGTTACCTCACAGATTTTCTCTGTTCTTCTACTTACTGCTACAGTGCTCTCTGTTTTTTCCCCTGTTTCAACCCTCGAATCATCGCCGGCAACTGATATTCGAGGTGGTTACTGGCTTTCATGGCTAGCCCAAAACTTCCCTCCGTCGGCAATCTCCACCTCCCATTTCACCCACCTCTTCTACGCCTTCCTCGAGCCAAATAACCTAACCTCCGAATTGACAATTACTCCCAACGACGATCAGTGGATGAGAAATTTCACCTCCACCGTCCACGCCACTGACCCCCAAATTAAAACCATCCTCTCAATCGGCGGCGGCGGTTCCTCTGTTCCCACATTTTCTGCCATGGTCGCCAACCAAACCACCCGCTCGGCCTTCATCGCCTCCACCATCTCAACCGCCAGAACATACGGCTTCGACGGCCTCGATCCAGATTGGGAATTCCCAAATTCCACAGACGACATGTCCCATTTATCTTCGCTATTCAAAGAATGGCATCAAGCAATCGAAACAGCATCCTTCTCAAACGCCAGCCGAACTCCATTGAGCTTATCGACGGCCGTCTCGTACGCTTCCAGTTTCCAATCGCCACCAAGATCGTACCCCATCGACGCGATTACCAGGTACGTTGATTTCATCAGCCCCATGTCCTTCGATTACTTCGGAAAATGGACGCCGTCGGCCACAGGTTCACACGCTTAGCTCTTCGATAAAACGAGCAATTTCAGCACCAGCTACGGCTTGAAGTCGTGGATCGAGGCTGGGGTTCCGCCGGAGAAATTAGTTATGGGGCTGCCGTTGTATGGAAGGACGTGGTCGTTGAAGGACGCGTGTCAGCACGGGATTGGAGCGCCTGCAGAGGGAGTTGGGCCCGGGAATGACGGCGTATGATTTACTCTGACGTGTTGGATTTTAATTTGGCGAAGGGCGCTACAGTGGTTTTCGACACGGAGTCCGTTTCAACTTATTCGTTTGCGGGGACCACTTGGATTGGGTATGATGGGCCGAGTTCTATTATGGGAAGGTTAAGTTTGTGAAGGCCCATGGGCTTCGTGGGTACTTTTTTTGGGCCCTTGGTTATGAGAAGAATTGGATAATTGCTGAAACAGGTAGATTTCTTTCCAGTTTATTGATTCGGCAAATGACAAAAGTAACCCTTCGTTTGTGTTTAGAAAGTTTAAGAAATGATTTTAAATCCTGTGATTTGAAATTCGAGAAATAATTTTAAATTAATTACTTTGTTTGAAATGAGAAAGATTTGAAATGAATTTATTTACAATTTTGTGTTTAGATGGTAATCGGAAAAGAAAATAAAGTTAATAATTTACTAATATAAGCTTTCAAATCTAATATGTTAATTGAAATTAGAATTTGACAAGATTAATTAACTTACTTACTTTCAATTTCTATGAAATCCTACAAAATTTGAGCATTTTAGTCAGGAAAGTTTTTCAAGTAAAACAGGATTTGAAATCCCTACGAATCTTAAAATTATTCTATTTCCTACGATACCAAACAGTGAAATTCATTTGAAATCAATTATGAATTAAAATCCCTCAATATGAGGTTCAAATAAGTCATAAATAAAAATAGTGTCAAATGGACTTATTACTCAAGTTGAGGGGATATTTTTTAAAAAAAAGTATCAAATAACTTAATTTTTTTATTTATGGATTTACATCATTTTTCTCTAATTTTGAGCTTACCAAAATGGCCTTATTACAATTAGATGTTTTAATAATTTTATTATGTATTTGGTTTCGAAATTGGCCGGTTTTATAAAATTTCAATTTATGTAGTTGATTTTGAAAAAAAGAGTTTTTGCTTTTAATATCCATTTGTAATATTCAAACTCAGATTGAAAATGAGGGTTTTGTTTTCTTATTTCAAAATCTTTAAAAATAATACCGCTCGCAATATTGGAAGGTTATTATAGTGATTGACATATTATATAAAAAATCTAATTAATTTGCGTCAGACAATGTTATAAAATATTTAAAATATTTAATATTTATATAATATTGTATCATATTTTGTCCAATTTATGAAGAAACAACGCATAAAATAAAAACAACATTTTTAAATGGCAATGGTAAATATAACAATCAAGTTCAAAGTATTAGCATATATAATAAATTTTAGATCTAACTTTCGGAGTAGGATAGATCTTAATTGATAGATTTTATTATATTTATAATTGTTTAAAAGTATTGATATACACTTAATTATTAACCCTACAACTATTAATAATTGCAATTACTTTTTTTTTTGAAAAAATGGTTAAATATATTTTTGCCTGCAAAAATGGTTAAACCACTGGATTTGATCCAACACACGAGATGCCCCTAATTTTAGTCATCCATAGCCAATTTTTTCAATTATTATTATTTATTATAAAACAAATTATGAATATTTGACCAATAATTATCTTACCTTTTCCTTTGGCAGCTCAAAATGCATGGATGTATGGGTGATGATAATTTTTTTAGTTCGGTATATGAGAAATTCATCTTTCTTTCATTTACAACAACCAAGGTATAATTATAAATACTCTCTTATTATGGATTCTAGATTTGAATTTTCTCTTACTCACATTTGTAATAGTATTCTAAAATAAAAATATCGATTCACTTGTATATCTCGAGATGTATTAATTTAACATTTATATCCATTATAATAATTTAAAGAAGTTATATCTCTGGAGAGAACATCGATGATTCAAAGACACTATCATTAATCACCTCATTAACAAATATAGAAGAATCAAGAAGATCCATTTTCATCATTCATTATAAAAGTCTATTTGGATTGACTAAAAAACAAAAAAGTATTTGAAAAAGTTATTTTCATTCTAACTCTTTTCATAAAAACGACTTAAAATGAAACTACTCATGTGTTTGGAGACATTTTCTTAAAAGTGTTTTTATATATAAATTTGTTTTAGTTGGCTATATATTCAAAGTGTGCCTATTAATGTCAAATTATTACAAAGAATTACTATAAACACCATGTCTTAATAATTACACCTTCATGTCTGTCATAAATTAGTCCAATTTATATTTTAAACCCCAAACCACTCGATGTGATTAGGTCAAATTATCTTCCTTCCAATGAATTTTAATGGTTCTTCTTTTTATTTTAATTAGTGTTAGTTACATGACTTCTATGGTTCATTTGATTGAAACCCATCAAAGAGAGAGAAAAGAAAAGAAATAAGAAGCAATTTTCTTACATGTAAACCATATAATGTAATAGATTTTATACTTCTCAAAGTATTCATTGATAAAGAAGGCTACATGGAGAGATGAAAATGGCACAATATGAAAGTTTCTTAATCTAATCACTAATACATTTGGTCCATCACAAATCTCTTGTTTACCATAAATATTTGTAGGTGATCATATTTAGATGCTATATTCGAATCTTTTTTTATGTATTATTATTTTTATTTTCTCTTGTACATTCAACGTCATAAATCTATCAGTCACATTATATTGGACTACTCAAATAATTCCTTTGATATAAGACATTACATTAAACAAACAATTTTCATTAAAATCATTTTCCTTGAAAAAGAGTATTCAATTTTTGTGCCTTATTATAATTTTTAATAGTTGATATTAAAAAATAATAAAGTTTAATGTACTATAATACAAAGTTAAATACTTGACTACTTTATTTTCCTTTTCCATTTTGTTTTTTCATTTCGACAAACATAGTTTATTGAATATAGGAATGAAACAAATTTTATCGGTATATAAAAATTACGAATCGTATACTATCTAACTAGCTCAAGTGTCACGTATGACACATTTTTATAAATAGATTCTAAATGTAGTCTCAATTAAAAATAATAATAATAATTAGTTTGACATGTACATGGTGTTGGGAATGACTAGTCAATTAATCATTTGCTAATGACTTGTCATAAAATTAGCCAAAGATTTCTAAATGTATTTTCATATTTAATTTAAATTTGAAAATAATTTTCTGTATTTAATTTAGATATGAAACGTTTTCCTATTTAATTTAGATATGAAATATTTTCATATTTAATAAAGATCTTAAACATTTTCTACATTTAATGTAGAAAAACATTTTTGTTGGATTCTTATCAAAAGAAAAAATTGTTGTTTTAGTTCTCAAGGATGAGATTTGAGTTTAATATGATATTTCTCTCTATTAAAAATGAATTAATTCTGAGCAAAGTTTTCACTCGATTCCAATCCCTCTTCGACGAGTACACGTCTGAGAAGGGTGTTGTGTTATTCTTTGGGAGCAACCGGCTTTTGGCAATTTAGCACCGAAGTCGCGCCGATTTTGCTTTCAAGGAAATGAATCTTCCATGACACAACAATGATTGAGATCCAAAATTAAAGACAATTAACAATTTGAAAGTAAAAATATTGCACCTCCATCTTTGATCTCCCTCTCCAGATCGAATCAAGAACACCGAAACTATTGATGGATCTCACACCATTCTCATCTTTGCAACCGTTCCAAACCAAATTTGATCGTCGGAAAAGCACTTAACTAGATTCCAAAAGGTTCATCTCATGGTCAAGTTCGAATTGGAATCCACATTTTCGAACTTCTCAGCCAAGTCGATCGATTTGGAACTTGAAGAATCTCGACTGGAGTCTGTGGTGGATGTCGGTGGAGGCAATGATGCATGGTGTTTTTGTTTGAGGAGAAAGCCATCTCTTTGGATGTCGGTGAGGAACTTCGAATCTGAATTATGGATCAGTTTGGATTCAATAACTGAAGAGGTACAAAATTAAGAGGATAATTTCTCTTTTAACATATAAGCATAATTTGATTGTTAGCTTGCTTTGTTCTTTATGAATGAATTGTGTTGGTAAGAAATTTTGAATGATATTATACTTTGATTCTTAAAATGAAGAGAGACGTGATTTGAGGAACTTGGAGAGACAACTCAATATATATAGTTTCCAATTTGTGATGAACAAATTAGTGATTAATTTATGTTGATTATGCTCTTGTGATAGAATTTTTGGAATATGTGAATCTTGTAGCAAGATGTTGAATCTTGTGGTTAACCATCATTGTCAATTTGGATAATGATGCTAGTGATCTTTTTCTTGATTTGATTTTCACATATGTTGAGGATATTTTGATGGGTTAAAAACTAGGTTATACATGATAGAGACTTCTTGAACTCTGTTTAGGCAATTTTGACATACAATTTCAATAACCAAAGAATTTATTATTATTATTTTATGTGACCAATTTTCTACAAGCCTCTTGAAAAAGTTCAAATCATAATGCTCAAAGGAGAACTCCGGAATACAAGGAAAGAATTATAATAATTTTTCTAATAATTAATTCACCATTAGTTTTGAGAAAAGACTAGTAAATTAGTTGAAAAATGTATTAGGGACTCTTTTCTCAAAAACAAGAAAATATAAAGTAGAGAAATATGTTCATGGTGAAAACTTTGAAAATAACATAACACCCAAACAATATGCTCAAGATACATTGGTTTTCATCCTCAATATGCTCATTATGTAAGCAATTTGTGAGGTTTTGCTTTGTGTAATATTCAAACAAGGAAAATAACATTTGCAACTAGATATTATAGCCCTCGAAAAATTGACAAGAAATTATGCATCATTCCATCGTTTGAGGTGCTGACTATTAATCTGTTGGACTGCAATCTCTTTGTTGAACTATTGGGTTAAGTTTGCTCTTGATTGATGAGGTTAATGTGACATGTGCTGACATAGTTTGCTCACGCGGTGGTGGTTTGTTAGATTGTTCCACAAATTTAATTTTTACATACGGTATGAAAATTTAGCAATTTTGTTTTATTGCTGTTTTATAGCATGATATTCAATATAACTTTATTGGTACATATTTGAATATTTCATGAATAGTAAACCATATTATCTTAAAATGATATGCTATTGTGATCTACTTGAGCATGATTTATGTCATAAATTATCATGTATGGTCATTTCCATAAAGTATTATTATCTTTTAAATTAAGTTTGGCCCTATACATTATTTTGACCATAATCTAACTTGCTTGTTGTATGAATATATGTAAATACCATCATTTTATGTGGAAGCTTGTAGAATTGATGGTAGTTTGAGACATCGTCTAGCTATAAAATGTGTAATGTTTTATAAGGTTTTTTTTTTCAAGATCTCGATGGCTATATAAGTGAGGATAGTTATTTTCATTGGTATAAGGTCTTTTGGGTTGAAACCAAAAGCAAAGTTATGAGGGCTATATCCAAAGTAGACAATATCGGTGAAGATATTTGAAGGATTGTTGTCCTTAACAAGTGGCATTTGAAGGACTTTGAGGTCTGATGAGAAAGTGGGAATCGGTTTCAATTTTCAATTTTCACATAAATTAAAATTACAAAGACCTAAATATGTATTCTAGAAGGAATTTACAGTATGCTTTTTCAATATGCAGTGAAGAAAAAAAATTAAGGTTAGTGACACTCACCTTTGAAGCCTAATAATTCTTCACATATTTCCTTCTCGATCCAATCACAAACACTCTTGATCTCTCCTTAGGATCACGAACACGATCAACAACTCAATTCCAAATTGGAACATCACCAAAAGTGAGATCTTTGTATTTTCTTTAGGGGTTGAGAATCACAAGAGTATATGGAGCTCTATGAAGTTAATTTTGGGAGTAGATGCTGAGAGAAACTTTTTTTAGGTGATTCTTGGGGTCATTGATGGCCAAAACTATATCACTTCTCTGTATTTTGGCAAATAGATGAATATCCAGCAACCATCAACCCACTTATAATTAAAGAGAGAAAAAAGGGGAGAGAGGTTATTAAAATAACTCATTCCTTTTAATTTAAATTCTATATTTAAGAAAAGTATAAATTAAAACTAATTTTAATTTATTTAATATGTAATTATATGGTAACCACCTTACTATAAAATATACGTATTATACTATATGTTATATCTAATATAACATATAACCTATAGTTTATATTATATCAAATATAATATAACCTATAGTTTAAAATTTTCTCAATAATTATGGTATTTAATATAAATAAAATTTATATTAAATTTAATTATATGAATCTAATCTATATAATTAATATTTAAATCATATTCAAATATTTACTTCCTCTCAAAATAAACTTTATATTATAATGTATCAAATGCATTATACCAATTATATCACGTATAATTAATACTAATTATTAAAGAAAATCTAAACTTAGACATCCAGTGAGCGGAAGTGGATCATTCCAAATTCCATTCAGAATGAACACAAACACATTACAGTCTACAAGAAATAATTATACATAATAAGTAAATTACAATCATACTTCTGAAAAGAATGAATAATAGATAAAGTTTGCATACCTTTGAAGAACCTTTCTTCAAGTATCCCTCGATCGTTCAACAACTTGATCAGAACACAATCTCAACAATCAGAAAAGCCACAACACGAACTAATGAAACCTTGATCACTATAGAGTCTAAATTGATCATCAGACCTCAAATAGAACTAAAACACCACTACAAGTGTTACCTTGATATTCTTGGTGTGAGAATACAAGAGTTGTGGGCTTTGTGTGACTTTGGATAGAGGAATAAAGGAGGTAGACGATCGAGTAGAGGATCGAGTAAGTGGGAGATGAGTGAAGTCTATCGTATGGACTAGATACTCGATCGTTTAGTAAATGGAAGCCTATCGCATAGACTTTGTTACTCGATCGTGTAGCAACGAGTAACTATCATATAGTAAAGTCGGAACTCCTGATCATTTAGGCTGTGAGACACTATCGTTTAGTAAAACACTTTTTACACGATAGTCCTTTCTTTTGTCAAATGACACAAATGAATCAACCACTGATCATAACTTCTAATAACCTCTCACTCAATTGGTTAGTAAAGAAAAAGAATAATTATCATATAATTAATATATTATAAATAAATATGATAACCAACTTACCATATTATATTTATACCTATAGTTTTAATATTCCATCATATGAAACATATAAACCATAGTTCTTTAACATATAAATCATAGTTCTTTTTCTATGTTATGATATTTGATATAAATTATATTTATATTAATTCCTCAAATTGATGTATCTAATACATCATATCAATTATATCACATATAATTTAATTTAATTTAATTATATCACATATAATTAAACTTTCTCTTGTTAATTTGAATACTTCAAACTAACAAAAGATCTGATTCTCAACTTGAACCCATTGAGCTACCAAGGGGACTTCATGGACCTGTAGCTTGAAGCTCCAAGGGTACAAGAATAACTGATTAAACTCTTTAATCACGAGATCCACCATCTGTTAACTATTGGTCACTCCACTAAAGACCGACAGTTGCACTTTTTGCACTACATATATGTTTCTGTGTCCATTGGATACAACCAATCAACAGTGTGATGACTCTTCACAAATCGCTCATAAGTACAATTGAGCCAATTTACCGTTTTACCCCTGTAGTTACATCTAACTCCTTAAGTACTACTGATTTCTCTATTGAATAATAAGTCATAGTCCTATTATGACTGAGTCCTCTCTTCTAAAGAGAGGGTGCGGCCATTATGTTCAAGACCTGGAATCGGGCCTTGAGGGAGCAATTTATCTTCTTATCCTTGCTTTGGGGAAGGAGTGAATTCTGTCATGTATAACTGAGTTCCCAACTCCCCAATTAGACGAATCCCCAAAATGGCAAGCTTATTGAATTGGCAATTTGGTTACTCTCACTTTCACCCATATAAATCAAAGGACCACCCTTATGAATCGGAGTTTTCAACTCACTCAGGATTAAGGTCATGTCACCTATGGTCATCCTAGTGAGATGTAAGTCTCAATTATCAACGATGTTATATAAAGAGATTAATCATCTCGTGGTCCAGTCTTATACAAACTCTTTGTATAGGATACCTCCGCTCACATGTCTCCACATGAATGATCAAGATCAAACTATTTATAGCACTTTACAACACTTGTAACATCTACAAAGTGGGTCGTATCCGTAGTATCTCCAGGATAAGGTATCCCTTCTTTATCCTTATACTACAGACCATTTAGGTTATTACTTAAGGCATGATCCACTTGTATGTCTCACATACATGCTTAAGTTACATAAAATAACCACGGATCTTAGTTTATTGGATTGACTAAATGCTTATAAAATAACACTTATTTTATTAATAACAATATGTTTATAAAGTGTTTACAAACTACGAGACTACCAGGAGAATTAGGACACCAATTCCAACAATTATATCAAATATAATTAATTCCCTCAATTAATTTGAACAATTCAAATTAACCCAAAATTAATTTGATTCTCAATTATCCCAGTTGAGCTACTGAAGAGACCTTATGGAACTGTAGATTGAAACTCCAATGGTACTTAAATAATTAATTAAAATCTTTTAATTAAATTACCCAACTTCCATTAACTGTCGATCATTCCACTAAAGACCAACAGTTACACTCTTCACACTACAAATATATTTCTGTGTCCATTGGATATAACCAATCAACGACGCATTAACCCTTCACAAATTGTTCATAAGTACAATCGGAGCAAAATTACCATTTTTTCCCTATAGTTACATCTAACTTCTTAAGTACCACTGATCCCTCTAATGAACAATAAGTCATAGTCCAACTATAGCCAAACTCCTCTTGAGGCAAGAGAGGGTGTGACACCACATTGTTCAAGCCTTGGAATTAGCTCTTAAGGGAGCAATTTATCTACTTACCCTTACATTAGGGAATAAGTGAATTCCTTCTTGTGAAGTTGTGTTCCCAGCTCCATAATCAGACAAATCCCCAAAATGGCAGGCTTATTGAGTCGGCAAACTGGTCACTCTTACCCATGTAGATCAAAGGACCACCTTCATAAGTAAGAGTTCATAACTCATTCGGGATTCAAGTCATGTCACTTATGGTCATTTTGGTGAAATGTAAGTCTCTACTATTAACGATATTAAATAATGAGACTATTCATTTCATGGTTCGGTCTTATACAAACCATTTTGTATAGAACACCTCCGCTCACATATCTTCACATGAATGATCAGGATCATATCATTTATAGAACTTTACAAAAATTGTAATATCTACAAAGCAAGACGTATTCGTAGTGTCACTAGGATAAGGTATCCAACTATATCCATCTATTACAAACCATTCAGGTTATCACTTAAACACGATCCAATTGTATGTCTCCACATACATGTTTAAGCTACAGAAGACAACCTTGGATGTTTATTGGTTTCATGGATTAATGCTAGTAAATGTCAAATAAAATACCTCAGATTTTATTAAATAAATAAACTATTTGTATAATACAATTACAAACTACAGGATCCACGAGATTTAGGACATCAACCCTAATAGTAATAGAGCATGTCCCTAGTTTAGTTAAGTTGAACAAAGATGTAGTGGAGCCTCAAAAGTATGTCATGGTATGATCTATAGTTGAACTCTGTCAGATAGGCAACGTGCCCTAGTAAAGATAAGTTATCCTAGACAAGAGTTAGAGAGATGAATGACTATTTGAGGGGAGGTTCGATGGTCCTTTGTTCGAGGGGAGGAATGTTGGGAATGTGACCAAAATCCGACATTGATTAGATAAGGAGATGATCATGGTAATATATAATTTCAATTGATTAAAAGTATGCATATCTAGGATCTTGAAAAGAGAAAATGAAGATTGATGATTTATGGTTGTTATATAATTTAGCAATTTTTTAAGAGACATTATGAATTAAACATGGATCTTCAATTTCTGAAAGGAAACAAACCAATTAAATTTAAATGAATTTTTTAAAATATTGATGCATATTCTCTTATGACTAAAATATTAGAAATAAACATTATAAATCCTTAATAGCACTTGTATAATACATCGTATAGATGTAAAGAAGTATTTACTCGAGTTGTTTGAGTTGATTATGTGAATATTTGTTAATATCCTTTGATACATGTGTTTACTCAAATTTATTTAAGTTGATCGTGTGATTATCAGTTTGACGTTGATGGTATACTGATTTTTGATACAAACATAGATATAAATAATAACATTAAGTTATATATATCCTCACAATTTGAAATGAGAGATTATAGGAAGTGTTATGTTTTTATGAACTATAATAGACTTATGATTAAAGATCATTTGATTGCTCTATAGATTATTGTTTGCATTGTAATATTTTTCTACTATACTAGAAGGGTGGTTTATGTAAACTGGGTAACTTAGAATGATAAAGTAAGCTTTATTAGTGGATGTACCATTGTGGAAGACATCAAAATTAGCAGGACAAGAGGCTAAGTGGTTTAGAAGCCTACTGAGAGATGCACAATTGTGGGGGGTGGGTTGAGAGATGTATCATTGTGGGTGGGCATGAATACCAGTCTCTTTGTACTGTGATTCACAAGTTGTCATAGGAACTTTGAAGAATAGTGTTTATGATGGCAAGATGATGCATATAAACCTCAGGCATGGAGTTGTGAAACAATTACTGAAAGAAGATTATTTCATTGTAAGGTTTGAGAGAAATTTAGCAGATTCTCTCACTAAAGGCCTAACAAGGAGTGTAATTCTAGAATTTTCAATAAATATGAGACTCAAACCATTATAATGGTCCATATCCCCTTATTTAGGTGGTCTATTGCGATAGACTTGATGGTCCTAGTATGAACTTTATGGACAGAACTAAAACCTTCAAAAATTTCATATCCCTTTCTTTGGGTGGTCCTGGTATGGACTTGATGGATAATTGTAAAATCTTCATAGCTCACTTTTTTTAGTGGTTTGTCTTTGACAGACTTGATGAAGTTGGTTCTGGTATGGACTAGATGTGAAGTCTGCATAGCTCAGTTTTTAAGTGGTCTATTGCGATAGAATTGATCAAGTAATTAACATGATTGTGAAGGTGTGGCTGCCTTCTATGGAAAAGTTTTAAAGGTCTTTTTCTAGAGCTCTCACGTTGACCCGAGGTTCTATGTGCATGACCTTAAATAGCATGCTTTTATTGCGGAATCAATGGAAATTTAAGAAGTAAAACATGTTGGGGGGGGATCTCAAGCATAATTATTGAAAGTTCAAGAGGTAACTCGCTCTCTCTAATCAAGTTGTTACCCTACTTCACTATGCATCAATTCAAATCGAAAGATATTGATGTTTAAGTTTATTTTCCTATATTTGCTAAGATAAATTATTTATTATTTTTCAACGGGATTGTTGGGAATTACTAGTCAATTAGTCATTTGCTAGAAAACTTGTCATAAAATTAGCCAAAGATTTCTAAATGTATTTTTTTTTAATTTAAATTTGAAAACGGTTTTCTGTATTTAATTTAGATATTAAACGTTTTTCTATTTAATTTAGATATGAAACATTTTCGTATTTAATTAAGATCTGAAACGTTTTCTACATTTAGTTTAGAAAAATGTTTTTGTTGGATTCTTATAAAAAGAAAAAAATTGTTGTTTTAGTTCTCAAGGGTGAGATTTGAGTTCGACATGATATTTCTCTCTATTAAAAATAGAAAATTTTTCACTCGATTCTAATCCTTTTTCGACAAGTGCACGAGAAGGATGTTGTGTTAACCTTGGAGAACAAATGGCTTATGGCGATTTAGCACTAAGGTCACCCCGATTTTGCTTTCAAGGCAATGGATCTTTCACGGCACAACAATGATTGAGATCCGGAATTGACAACAACTAACACATAGATCGAGATTCGAACGTCTTACTTCTTGGTTAAAGATATATACATGAACTATATTTATCTTGTTTTTTAATTTTAGAAAAAAAAAAATATCTCACCAGATATGAATTGTGCATATTTATTTGATTTGATTGGAAAATGAAAACACGTCCACATATCAATCCATTCCAGTCAAAATAATCAAAGGTGACATTATCTTTGAGGTAAAACACGAGTTTGTGGTTGCAAATAAACCATGATTACATGAAAATAATAAATTTCTACTTATCATTAATCAATATATTAGCTTTCTAATATCTTATTTAATAATTTGGTGAACATATGTTATTCGATCAAATACTACACAAAAACAATACAGCTCCCAACAAAGCTATTTATTTGAAACTTCTTTGCACTGGTGAATCTCAATATTGGTCATCAACCCATGCGTTTGAAGCTGCAAAATAATTAAATTAAACTCTTGATTATATACTAGTCATTAGTTAATTATGAAATTAAAAGAAAAAACATAGATTAAGAAAATTAATTCATTGAATTAAACTAACCTTGAGTTGAAATTTCCCAATCAACACTATCGTAACTGAGAGCCCAAAAGAAATAGCCACGTAAGCCATTTGCCCGAGCAAACTCCACCTTGGTCGTCGTTGACTTAATGTCGTCGTATCCAACCCAAGAAGTATTTACGTACGAATACGCTGATACGGTTCTTATATCGTATACTACGGTCGCTCCTGTCTTCTGGTTGAATTCTTTTACCTATTTAACCATAGAAATAAATCTAAATATAACTCAACTAGTTAAGGTATATACTTGCAACTAAAAAGTATTCCAATCGTTGACATTGAAAAGGGAGGGGGAGTCGATAATATGTTGTATTGGAAAGTCTTTAATGTCATTTTCTCATTAATTTATGCTAAATTTCCAACTTTGAAGATCATGTTTGATACCATTTTGTTCTTTTGTTTATTTTGTTACAATATTTTTTGGTGTGTCTTTCACCAACTCAAGTATACCATGTTTGAATTTTGAACATATTTTTAAGAAAAACCTAGTTTTTATAAGCAATTTATATTAAGCTTAGTTGGACAATAATTTTCAATTTTGGTTTATGTTTTATTTTAATTTATACTTGTTTTATTCACTATTTAAGTAGTATAGTTTTTGTCTATGATAAATATTTGAATTCTTAATTAAATTCTAAAATAAAACTAAATAATTTGAAATAAAAAAATTTATTTGTGTGTTTTGAAATTTTCATAAAAATTTATAAAATGTTTTGTTAATAAAATTAAGACTAAATTTTGTTTTAAAAAATAAAGTAAGAAAACAATAGTTTTTCAAAAACCAAATGATCATACGAGACTTAACTTACAGATTTTAATATAAAAAAACTAAAAACATATCAAATCGAACTAAATAATTTAGGTTTTCTTTATATATAAAAACATTTAGATTTAACGTTTGTGTTTGTTTCCTCCTTTAAATTTATAATCAAATTTTAAAATCAAAATCATATATTTTTTTTAAATATCTTTCTCGTTCTTCAATTTTGGATCTAGTTTGATTTAATTTTTAGATTTCAAAATATTACACATTTAATTATTAAACTTTGAGTTTGATTTCAAAATATTATAATTTAGCTTCAATTTGGTCTCTGGTTTCAAGATTTATATTTTTAATCTCGATTTTTCTCTAAATACTCATTTTCCATCTCTAAAGCTATTTTATGTTAATAAATTAAAGATTATTAAGAGAATTATAATTTATTAAGTTTCATTATTTTTATTACTTTTAAAATTAAATTTAAAATTCCACTTCATAATTATTTTTAATTAATTAATAGAAATTGACGTCAATTAGTGGAAGCGAGTATTTAATGGAAAATCTTGAAATATATGGACCAAATTGAAATAAAACTCAAATCTCAATGGTAAAATTGTATCATTTTGAAAATTAGTGAGTAAACTGAAACAAAACTCAAAACTTAAGGATTATATGTGTAACATTCTAAAACCTATGGATCAAATAGAAACTATAACAAAAAATTAGGGACCAAAAAGGTATTATTCCCTTGAAAATATTATTCCAAATTAGACAACAAACAAATAAAGACCAATATTTATAAGCTATGAAACACAAATATAAATACAGATACGAGATACATATATAGCTAATTTCTAGAAAACCAAGATACTGATATATTAAAAATACGTTTTTCTTTTATTTAAAAATAAATAAAAATCTAGGATATGGATAAATTTGAAGATTAAATAATTTTAAAGTTCTTTTTTTGTTCTTTTAATTTTGGACTTGAATAGTGAAGCTTTTAAATACCTACCGATTAGATAAGTTGCTTATTTTTTTCCACTAAAAAAAGTAATCGTAAGAATAAATAGCATGACAACTACTTATCTTAACAAATATATGTAAGTATTAGTATATAACAATTATTTGATTTGGATTTTTTTTTTTTTTTTGCCTCCAACGCACCTGAACATATGTGAGAATTCCGTCGTCGCCAGGACCGACACCGACGGCGGGTGCTCCGACGCCATGAACATACGGATCCTTCAAAGTCCAAGACTTCCCATACAGAGGAATTCCCATAACCATCTTGTTCCGAGGCACGCCGGCGGAGATCCACGACCGGAGCCCGTAATAGGAGCTCAAATTCGTATGTGGGTCGAACAATGCGGCATGAGCTCCGGTGGCCGTCGTGTCCCATGACCCATGATAATCGAAGCACATGACGTTGATCCAATCAAGGCTTTTCGAAATTTCCGCGGCCGGAAATGAGCGACGCTCGCCGTTAATCAGAAACTCCGACGCGTAGTACACGGCGGCA
The DNA here is from genome assembly GCF_009727055.1 of Benincasa hispida. NCBI lineage: Eukaryota > Viridiplantae > Streptophyta > Magnoliopsida > Cucurbitales > Cucurbitaceae > Benincasa > Benincasa hispida. Next base: position 19,317,221 of record NC_052350.1, on the reverse strand, counting down.
GAGAGCAAAAGCGGCGGGCGTGACGTCAATTTTGCTTCCCTGTCGATCGTCTTCCGCCACTGAGTTATTAAATCGGCGAAATATTTCATCTCGGTCGTGTCTTTAGGAAATTCCCAATCGAGATCTAGACCGTCAAATCCGAATTTCCTCGCTGTCTTGATGCTTGAATCGATGAAAATTTGACGAGATTTGGCATCGGAAGCGATACGAGCAAACAGAGCACTGTCACTACCGCCGCCGCCAATTGAAAACAGAGTTTTTACCGGTGGGGTCTTCCGCCGCAGAGAAGTGGTAAACTGGGAAAGCTGCGCCGCCGTAGATTCCGGCAAGTCGAAAGTAAACGAACGGTTACTTGGCATGAGAAAGGCAAAATACACATGGGTAAACAGAGCGGTGTTAATGGCGGAAGGTGGGAAAGATTCTGAAAACCAAGACGGCCAATAAGCCGCCTTGACGGGCGGCGGCATCTGGGCAGCTCGGGCAGGGGAGAAAGAAGTTAAGGTCAGGGAAACAAAAACAGAGCACATCAGCAATTTGAGAAGCGCCATGATTTCTGGAGTTTGTATTGATTGGCAAATGAAGAATTGGGCATTTATAAAATTATGTTGAAGACAAACAATGAGATTTAAAAATTAAACTCAATAGAGGGCTCTGAAAATTTGTCAATTGAAAATTTGATCTATGTTTCTTTAAGTCCATTATCAACCAGGGAAATTACTCCTTTTTTTTTCACTCTTTTAATATTGTTTGAGTGATTGCACGGTTGATTTTAATTCATTTTAGTCTCTATACATTTTCTCATTAACTTTTAAAAAGATACTGATTTATCTCTTATAAATGAAATAAAAATGAAAATAAAGAAACCAAAATTATCACTTTTAAAAGTAAAAAGATTAAAATGAACATTTTTAAAATATAAGGACTAAAATGAATCAAAATTAAAAGTATAATAATAGAGTGAACTTTTTGAAAGTAGAATAACTATAATGAACTAAAATAAAAAAATATCGGACTAAAATAATATTTATTTGTTTATTTTTAATTTTTAATGTGTGGCCCTACTAGTACCATAATTGGTTGACCAATAAATTTTTGTTGCCACATCACATGGAAAAAAACATCTTGAATTTTTGTGCATTTATTTTAAGAGAAAAAAAATTATATATTATAATAATAATAACAATCTAGAGATGTCCACGAGACGGGACGGAGCCGGGATGCCATTCCCCATCCCGTTTCTGCTTCCCATTTCATTTTCTATCCCTGTGAGCAAATTTTAAATAAATAATTAATTTTATCACTAAATTGTTTATTAGGGTTAGTTTTATATGACAATTTGAATTTAAAAGATAAATTATTCAACTTTTGCCTAAAAAAGTTAATTAATTTTTTTAAGTAAAAAAATAAATATAAATCAAATTATTTACCTATATAATCTAAATTTAAACATATTCATTATCTTTTCCAATAAATAATCAGATTTAAAATTTAAATGTAATATTTATATAATAATAATAATAACATAACATTAGATAACTATACTAAATAAATACATTTTCCGTCTCCGTCCCCGTTTAGCGGAGAATTTTTTTTCCCCACTCCCTCTCCCATTTCCCGCCTAATCGGGGAATTCTCGCCCCACAGGGTCTCGTTTTCGTGGGAAAATTGGACATCTCTATCCATGACATTACTTCTTCCTAGTTATTGTGTTGTGAACTTTCACATTTGTCCATCTCTGGTCAAAGTTTTTTTTGTTTTCAGATTTTTCTAAAGATCTTATTTTAATGTTAAATAAAAAAAAAATAGGGTTGGTGTGTGTATTTTCTTCTTAATTTTTAAGAAGGTGAAGTTTGCATAGCTTTGCAGTAGAATATTAAAATTTAATGATAGGATAACTTTTGACCAGTTGATAGTCCAAGTATCGAACTTCAAAAACTAACGAGTAAATTTGTGGACATGAATTAAAAATGTCTTAGAACCATATTAAAATATAGTGCCCCACTCGCATTCCAACCAATCAGCAATTTATTTATTTTTAATTTTTTATTCAGCAAATTGACCAATTCTCCACCCATTTAATCTTTATCATACATATATTATAAAGAGTATTTAAATACATTTTTTTTCTTTGAGTAGATATGGCAAATCCTGCCTAAACCATTCAAAGATATTTTAGAAAAATAATAATGTATCTGTATGAGAAGAGAACTATAAAGAATATCATATTAAAAAAAAGAGTTGATGGAAAAATCGAATAAAAAAGTCCAAACACAATCATTTCAAATGTTGATGGTTTGATTTTCACTTTTTATGTCTATCGAATTTAAAAATAATAATTGATGTATTTTAAAAAACAAAATAAGAATCATTATAGATTGATTGATTTTTTTATATTATGAGTCACAAAAAAAAAATATATATATATATTAATTAAAAAATAAAATTATATGTTGTGGATGAAAGGTAATTAGATTAGTTGAATTGTGCCGATTTTAAAAATAGTTTGCAGAAGAAAAATACACTCAAAGACTTTTATGAAAAAGTTTTCTAGATTAAATATGGACCATATGGTGGAAATTTTTTGATAACTTTATTTTCTTTGTCCTAAAAAGAAACTTCAAACCTTTGACTTTTCCCAAGTCCCGAGTCCGACCACATTATAAAACCATTTGACTCACGAGGGCAGTTTTGTTTGGGTTCACATAAGTTACTTAAATTCAAGGGAAAAATAGGTTTTTGTCTCTAGATTTTGATCTAGTTTTTTTAAATATTATATATTTAGTCTTTAAATTTTAAATTTTATTTTAATTTAGTCTCTAAATTTTAAAATTTTAAAATTTTATCTTTGAGATTTGAGTTTTGTTTCAGTTTGATCTTTGCATTTCAATATTTTACATTGTTAACCTTAATCTTTCATGAAATACTTACTTTCAATCTTTAATGTCAACTTCTATAAATTGATTAAAAATAATTATGAAGTGAAATTTTAAATTTAATTTTAAAAGTGATAAAAAAGAGTGAAACTTAGTTAATTATATTGCTTTTACTGATTTTTAATTTATTAACATAAATTAATATTGAAGACGAAAAATGAATATTTAGTGAATGATCGATATCAAAAGTGTAAATCTTGAAACATAGGGACCAAATTAAAGCAAAACTCAAATGTTAAGGATAAAATTGTAACATTTTGAAAGTTAGATACTAAATTGAAACTAAACTCAAAGCTTAAAGACTAAATGTGTAACATTTTGAAACCTAGGAGCTAAATAAAAATCAGACTCAAAACTTAGGGACCAAAAAGGTATTTTTCTCTAAATTCAATGTTAGGTTATTATTTTTATGAGCAATGATTAAATGCACTCTAGGTTTTACCTAACTATCCTACTTTCTTTTTTTTACCATATAAATAAAAAGAAATTTAAAAAATATTTTTTAAATCAAATTGTCATATGACAATAAGTGCAACTTGAGATGTATAGTGGATGGGTCTACTCAATTTTTTCCTATTTTTATTTTTACATAAAAAAATTGCAAAAACCACTTGGAATTATTCATATAGTTATAATTCTACTTTCTAATTTTGAATTTGATGTATAATTTCACATAATTTTTTTCAATCCTATAAAATTTAGGCACATTCGATAACCATTTCATTATTTGTTTTTTACTTGATATATGTTAACATGCTAACACAAACCTTAAAAAATTCCTATTATTTTGAAAGTTCAATCGCAAAAAAAAGATTTAAATCCTCTCTTTTTATATAAAATGACAAATATTTATAGAGTTAACAAGAAAAACTTCATTTCACAAAAATAAAATCAACTCGACAAATTAGAATCCAACTAGTTTAAGAATGTGTGTGAAATACATTTTCAAGTATTTAATTTAAAAAATAAGTCATTTTAGAAGAAATTAGAGTGTTTGACAACCACTTAAATAATTTTTCAAATGTATTTTAGATATTTTTATCAAAAATGTTTAATTAAAAATGAATTTTTTTAAAAATATATTTTTTTCTCAAACTAATCTAAACGGATCCTAAGAATTAGACTACTTCAATCGAATCAACCATTATAACTAGAAGTTTATGACCTTTCTACTCATCTTGTTATATATATATATATATATAATACCGTTGATTTTTCAAAGGGATTGATTCAAATTTCTGTTTTGTGATACGTATGGTGATACTGATGGTCCAAATTTCAATCATCACGGCAATAAATATGAATGATTTTCTAAGCCACGTTATTATTATTATTTTTTTGTGTGTTTTTATATATTATTATTTTTCTTTTCATCTTACTTTGCTCCATTTTTTATTAACTTCCAATTTTCATTTTTCTTTTTATTTTATTCCTCTAATATAAATCTTGACTCTTGACTCCATAAAATTAAAATATAGTTTATAAATGGAGAACCAAAAAAATGTTGTAGGATTAAATGGGCTATTTCGTGAAATTAGTCGAAATGTGTGTATACTGATTCGAAACACTTGTAGTTATTAAAAAGAATAAAGAGTGAAGAGGAAAATCACCTCTTGCAAACCAAATCATCTATAATAATTGAATTTGTAAGGAAAATTAGGCTTTTAATTCTTTTCATCAATTAATCTTGTTATCTAAATGTCAAATTAATTGATAAAAGATGTATCATTTTTAGCTCTAAATGGTATAACATAATAAGTTTTGGAGGTCCAATATTATGATCGCTATTAAAAAATAATAATAAATAAGGCCTATATATGAAAAAAGGATGAAGACAATCTCTCCAACAAAATTAGGTTTCTATGACATAAATTTATAGCCAAATTGACCGGGGAGAGAAAATAGTGTAATAAAAGTTAGATGTATATTTAGCAGAAAAATCCACGATTTTTTAATTTTAGAACATTTAGTGCAATTTTTTAATGTTACCCATTTGTGACTATTATTAATAGTCATTAAATATAAACAACTATTTTATAGATTATTATTATTATTATTATTATTTTAAAGTAGTAATGTCTCAAACTGATCGATAGAAATGCCAAATGTGTACCATTAATAAAATAAATATTAAAATTGTTTCTCTTGCCCAACGAATGATTATTCAATAATATCAGTATTATCTTTTAAGTTAAAATGAGAATAATTCAATTGATATATTAATATTTGTACTATCCATTTAAAATAAAAAATTTGATTCTACCATTCACATATAGCAAAGAAAAGCAAACAATATTATTTTTATACATTTTTCACTACAAGAAAATATGTTTTTAATGATAAATTTTTAGTGGCGCAAATAATTTTTGTTGGTAAAAGACAACTTATAGCAACATATTAAAAATATGTCACAAACTATCATTTTCAGCAATGCATTTTTAACCAGCGCCACTAAAAGAATTTGTAAAGCATCATTCTACGCTATTAAATATTAAATATTTTTAACAACACATTAAGATGTTGCTAAATATCTATAATATTTAGAGTTGGTAAAAATTTCTGTAAAGTCGGGTCTCCATAGGTACCCGCCCTGATGGGGGCAGGAAATCCCCAATGTCAAATTGGGGACGGGGCAGGGATGGGGTGGGGATCCCGTCAACCCTTGCCTCAAATAATTTTTAATTTATATATATATATATATATATATATATAAATATAAATATATAACAGTAGCTTATTTTTGTTTTTTTTTTAATTTTTTTTCATTTCATTTCATAACATAATTAACTTTTAATTTTCTATTAAATTTTAAAATAAAGAAATGAAAATATTTTTTATAATTAATTTAAATAAAAATAAATAATAATAATATCAACTTATTACCTAAAAGTGTATCATTTCAATATGTATATAAAAAATATTGATTTCAAATAAAAAATAATACAGGAAAATTTTTTTTCTGTGGGACCCGATCCCTGAATTGGAATTCTTTGACCCTGATTCTGACTCTTCAAAATGGAAAATGGGGTGTGGACAAGAATTAAAAATCTTTATAGGGCGGGAATGGGAAGTGTATCTCCGGCCCGATTACCTCGTTACCAACCATAATATTATTTTTTTTAAAATAGGATCAAATTTTGGTCCTTTTGGTCCCCTCTCCCCCCCCCCCCCCCCATTTTACATTTCCCATTTATCCCATTTATGTTTTTTTACATTTTCCATTTTCCGCTTTTCTTTCTATGATTTAGGGTGACTCCATGCAAACGTCGCCTGCAGACTCCACTCCACGACTACTCGCAAATGTCGACCACTCCATCCAAATGTCGACTGGTACCTGGTACGATTGCACGCGCTAATGACCTTCGAGTGGTATGATTCAACTTCTCATATCCAATTCCTTTGATTTATGCCCTCATTCATGATAATTAATTTTGAAATTAAGATTCAACTTCACCAACGAAAATGGCTTAAATGGTTTGAAAGGATTTCTCATTTGTTTTTAATCATTTAGTTTCTATGAAACCAGGTAAAAGGGTAGCCAGTCAGCCAAGGGTTTTTTATCTGCTTACCAGACCAGTTTTTCCTCTTCAGTTTCTTCTTCAACACTTTGTCTTCTTGATGTTGATTTTTCTCCTTGAGATTTCCTGGGATTTGTGTTTTTTTTTTTTTTTTTTTCCACTTTTATTCTGTGTTATTTATTTTCTCTTGGATATGTGCATTTATAGCTGTCTGCTAGAACTTTACTTTCCATTTCATAGATTGCAACATTATGCTAATCTATACTGAAAAAAAAAAAGGGAGCCGAGAGGTTGTTTGGAATTATGTCATGCTTCTTTGTCGACTATCTGGAGTGGTAATTATTGTGTGGTGTTCATATTACTTTTGACATTATAATTTTTGTATCGTAGCTTTTGCAATAAAAAAAAGTGTTGATGACTTTGACAATCACATTTTAGTTAAGAAGACAATGTAGGAACAATAAGTCATGTTTAATAATAAAGAGCTAATGCATTTGTGCTTCTCACCATTATTGTGTTCGCTAGTTTCCATATTGATTTTTTCAGAGGGAAAATTTATTATCTAGCATTTGTGCTTAGAAAAAGGGGATTGTAACACATTACATCGAATTTCAAAATTGAATATGCAAATAGAAAAGTTAGTTCAACTCTTGTTTACATGGGGAGACGACTTAGAGACTAGAAAATTATATGGGTAAAGGTTAAGATCTCCACTTTGTAATTTGCTCTACCCATGTTTATACAATTTTATTGCTTACCATAATTATATTTGTATTTTCTTGATGGGTTTTCATCTTTTATTCTAATTTGTTAGGTAAAGTAATCGGCTAGAGAAGTTAAGTGATATTAACGTTTTAGAGTCTTGTACTTATTATAGTTACCAATTTCGTTTATATTTATAAATTGAATATAGTTTGTGGACAGGACGAATAATTATATTACTTTTGTTGAAGTAAATTAGTTAATTGTTATGTTTGATGAAAGTTAAGTTGTTTATACAAATATCATGTTACTTTTATTATATATCCACATAAATATTGTTTAGTTAGCCTTCTTCAATGTAAAGATCCTATAGTGTCGATTTTCGATTGATATTATAGCCTAATTTTGTACTAGTGATAACAAGTTTGTATATTGAATTTAATATTAGTTTTTCTAATTAATGAAATATTTTTACCGACATTTACATATATTACAAAAGATACTTATAATGACCATTATTGATCCACCTTTAGTAATAGTCATATATGTTGTTAAAACTTAACTTTCAGTGACAAACTTGCAACTTCATTGTATAATACAAATAATGACAAATAACGTGTTGTTAAAAGTGAGTTTTTAGTTACATGTACATGTTAGTAAAAATTGTCTTTTAGCGATGCATGGTGAATATATCACTAACAATGACATTCTTGGCAACGCGTGCTTCAGCATTGTTAATATTTTTAGTTACGTTTTTTTACTTTTAACCATGCGTTTTATGCCCTCCTAAAAGTAGTTTTTCCTGAAGTGTTTTTCAACCATCTCCTTATCCTCAAATTATTGGAAAGTCACTCCCAAGTAAGTAAGTAAATAAATAAATAAATAAATAATTCCTTTCATTCAAAATATTTTCCCTAAAGGCTTATATTTACGTATGTATGATTTCTCTTCCCAATCTTCCTTTGTCCAACTTTAAACATATATATTGCCAAAAATACTTAAATAAATAAAAGTAATTCAAAATAGCCTTTTATTATTATTATTATTATTATTATTATTATTATTATTATTTTACTTTTGAAGAAACAAAATAGCACACTCGACTAAGCCAAAAAATTATTACCTCACAATAATATATCAATACCAAACTATATTATTATATATATTGAGAGATTGCAACACTCCACCCTAAATCTTCAACTCCAATTTTTTATTCCTTAATATTTATTTAATACTTTTTTGGAACATGATATTCATAAATATATCCGTTCTGTCCACGTCATCTTCCAATTTATCCGGACCATGTTGTTGAAGCTGCATTATTCCAAACACACCAACATTAATATTAATAACAAAACTACATGATTTCAATTACTTTAATTTGTTTTTTATCGAATAAATATGCACTTCATTCCACAAAGAAAAAGAAAGGGTGTTTATGCTCCCATAACATTCATAAAATAAAATTAAAAAAATAAACAATTAACATCATCCATTTTTAAGTTGTAGTATGGACTTTCATGCTCTCTTCTTCATTTATTTTTCTTTGCTTATCTTAAAAAAAAAGTTACACTATAATTTTAGTTCAACTTTAAATAATTTTATAAAAGTAATTTTAAGATTGTTTTAAAAGAAAATTATGTTAAATTTAAGAAAAATACTTAATGCATTGGGTAGTCTATCTAGTAGTCCAATCACAATTTGCATGTGATTTTTTTTTCTTTTCTACCTTTTTAATATATTTAAACTTTTTATTAGAGCGAGCAAGTATTACTCTAAGAGATCGTTTGATTTGTGTAAATCCAAGTTCATAAAATGGGCATATGGATTACCACATCTAGAGTAATGTAAGATAACCAATAATTTGAAAATGCCTTTACGGGATATTCTAAGGGTTTTTGATATTTTTTGAAACATGAGTTTTAAAAATTTTTGGGCAACCTTTTTTTGTACTTTTTTGCCCTTCATTTTTTTCTTATATAATATATCACTATACTTTATTTGTATTTTATAATTACAATAAATACTATAAACCATAGATACCACTCTTCTTGATTATATGTTATTTTTTTTAGAAAGATAATTAAATTTAAAATAATATTATTTTATAATTTTTTTATTAATATAGAATATTTTGTTAAGAAAAATAACATATAAAATCAATATAAACAAATCAAATTAATAAAAACAAATTATTTTATATAAATTTATGAAAAATTTTCAAAAATAGAAAAATAGAAAAATTATTTATACACAATAGCAAAATTTTATTTTTTATTTCTTTTTCATTAAAGGTTAATAGAAGTTTTTCAGTGTCCATTAATGATAGAAACTGATAAAAAAATATATTGTTAATATTATAGGATAGATGATGATGGAATAGTGTTTTTTTCCTAATTATGTAAATTTAAATATTTTCGAGTATTTCAATATATTGAAAAAATATCCTTACAAATCAAATATCTTTATCTAGAGGTATTGAAGGATTAAAATTTCGAACTTTTAGAGATTCCGATTATATATTAAGAAAAAAAAAAAAAAAAACTAACTAACTATGGATGATAAATGAGTAGTAACGTTGTACCTGTTCGAGAAAGAGTCCAATTATCATCTGCCCCAACTTGCCAAGCAAAATAACCAAACAGTCCTTTCTTCTTTGCATAAGCAACCTTCGCCGCAACACTCTGTTTATCATCATACCCAATCCATGTCGTTCCTGAACTGACATAATTCGTAACAACCATCCCATTATACACCGAATTTACTCTGTTATTCTCTTTAAACGCGTTTATCCCCTTATATGTTATCGCTCCGTCGTCAATTCCTGCTCCCGTCGCTGCTCCGTTCGCCGGAGCATACAACCCATTATTATTCTGGTTCACCAACCGCCACGCCCACCCATAAAACGGAATTCCCAACACTATTTTACTCGCTGGGAATCCTGACTGAATCCACGACGTTATACCGGCGTCACAATTCACCTGCCCGGCGGACCCAAACAGAGCTGCTGGCGGCGCTGTCGAGTTCGGCGACCAGCCAGGGCCGTAGAAATCGTAGCACATGACGTTGATCCAATCCAATTTTGTGGCTAGAACTGACGCAGGTAATGGCAATCCGTAATAATTAGACGACCGGAAAACGGCGGCAGAGAGAAGCAACCGGGGTTTGCCGGAGGATTGGGATTCTTTCTCCGCGGCGGCGCGCCACTCTGTACAGAGAGTGGAAAACGATGAGATTTGGTTTTGGTTTGATGGGTATTCCCAATCGAGATCGAGGCCTAAGAAACCGTTGGATCGGGCTAAGGAAATGGATGAACTGATGAAGGATTTGCGGGAATCGGGCTGGCTGGCCATGGCGGCGAAAGTATCGGCGTTGGCACCACCGCCACCGATGGATAAGAGCGTTTTGACATTGGGATTTTTGCGTTGAACGGTTTGAGTGAAGGTTTTGAATTTTGCAGAGTTTGAAGGTGAAATGGTGACTTGGAAAGTGTTTGGAGCGAGATCGGCGAAGGCACAAAAGATATGGGTGAACAGACTGGAATCTATGTCGGACACCGGAAATCCAGAACCGGAAAACCAGTAAATGCCCTTCATTCCGCTGCTCTGTCCGGCGGAGGAGTGAAGTTGGAGAAGGACGATGAAAGAAAAGAATAGATTGATTATTGTGGAACCCATTATTGGATGGAAGTGAGAAATTGGGGGAAATTTTTGTTGATTTTATAGATTCATAAATTGAATTGGGAAGAAGAAGATGTTGATTAGTATACCAATTGTCATTAATTGTATTAAGTTTGCTGAATAATGTATGAAGCAATCTTAATTTATTGATTTGAAAGATCAAACCTTTCTGGGTTTCTTCTGAATATGGTTGAGTTGACGATGAAGTTTGGCAACTCTACCATTGTAGACTGACGTCATTTCGAAAGAAAAAGAAGAGGGAAACATCTTTTCTTTTTTAATTGATTTCTATCATTATATCAATTTATCCATTTATTATGTTTCCTTTACGAAAATTGGGTGGGAACTTATAATTACATTAATTAAACTCATAAATTTTTATTAATGAATCAATCTAATTCATAATCACAATTTTCTTAGAAATTGTTCATAAATATACTCTAATGGTCCATTTTATAAAACTAACATTTGAAAAAGTTTAACAATTGAGAATCAATGTAGGATGATTTTCAAAAGTAATCAAAATGAAATGTTCTTAATAAAATTTTGGTGTTTAATTGACTCAAATTATAAAATATCTCACCATACCAAAATTTAAAGGAGAGTGTAAATCATACACTTTATAGTTTTAATTTATACTTATTAGCTACCACCCTCAAAATTTAAAGGTATAAATTGATATTTTGTAAAAAAAAAATAATAATAATAATTTAAGACTTAGAATAGAGATATTTTTTTGTACTTATTTTATTTTAATCACTCTCAAAATTTAGGCCTTAATTAGTTCATTATTGTAATAAATATTTAAGGTAGTCCTCCAATCCTTCTTGAGAGAATAAAATTCAAATAAAAAATTATTAAGTTATATATTGAAATATCAAAAAGGGATTTTAATTAATTAATTATTAAATGTAGTGCTCACAATGGAGCTATCCATCCACATTTTGAAAAGATTATTTACAGAATACGAAATCAGTAAATACTTTTATATTTCTTTTTATAATTTAACGACATGCGTAGATGGTGAAAGAGAACGTAATATGTACCTTATTCATTGAGTTCTTACTTGGTTTGATAGCATTTTGCAGTTTATTTCTAGTTGAACCATACATATAGAGTTGAAAACTTTTAGATCTTAACCATTCGTCTCAAATTATTCAGATCTTATATGTGTAGTCGATTGGAGCCACAAGATAGTTGGTTTTGGTAAGTTGTGCGATGAGTGGTGAGCTTGAAAAAGGGAAAAAGAATGAGAAGAAAGAAGAAGAAATAATGAGGAAGAGGAGAAAGAGGAGGAGAAAGAGAGGGGGAGAGAAAAATATAAACGAGATTTTTGGATCTTTTTTCCTCGTTAATTTTGTTGAGGGTTGTCCTAGGCAAGACCTGAAGTCCACAAATGGCCCCTAGGGAATTGGGGGACTACATAGGAAACATGCATCCCAAAAGGGAAAAGTCAAGCCTTGGATTATGAGTCAACCAGCCGACTAAGTGAATATATACTAATCAAGAAATATTCAAATCATGTTCGATCTCGTGCCCTACAGCCTCAAGTACCGTAACTACACTGACATTACCAAAGTTACACGTAAGCACAAACAACTTTCAAAGGAGCAATACTATAAATTACCTTATTCAACGACTCCAAAAGAGAAGAATAAAAGATTATCAAATGAGAGCTTTGATCTTACTTTTATGTACTTAGTTAAACTATACACTCTTAATATAACTTAGATATTGAAATTTGGTAGACTTGGTCCCATGCAAGGATCTTTCACACAAATCCGTTAAAAAAACAAGCCTAGACCAAGAGAAGTGGGCTAGAGGTTAAGTCCACGATGCACTTGCAACGATAACGACCTGAACCATGTATCAACACATTGATTTTTCTAAGAAAAAATTTTTGAAGGGAAAAAACCCAACAAATTCAAAATAATAACAACACTAAACATATGCAGTATAAACCATTAAGGATGGAAAGTATGAAGAATTGAAGTCCTTAGATCCTCCAAAGCTTTACGAGCATGAAGAAGAAAATTTGATTTAGATTTTTATGAAAATTTTAACCAGAAAAATAGTGAGGAAACGTACAAGATTTTCAAAAGCAATATATATATAAATATATATACAGGAAAATAAAAATAAATAAATAAAAGGATAAAGCGAAACTGTTGGAGAATAATAAAAATTATAATTAAAAGAACAAAAGAAAACAAAAGGGAAAAAGATAAACACAAAACTCAAACTGCAATGGCCTGCTGGGATAGTAATTATAAATAAATAAATAAATAAAAACGAAAAAAAGGAACCATCTAACCCTTTCTAATATTTATTTACTCAAAAGAACGCAATAGTTAAAAGCGTATTTATTGGTAGTGAAATTAAAATAAGAATTAAAAAAAAAAAGAAGGGAGAGGGTAATACAGTCAATTGGCCATGCAACCAATGCCATATCTAGTATTAGGAAACACCAAGAAGAGAGCACTACAAATGGTCCCCACCATCAAAGGAAAGCTTTCCATAACTTCTTCCATATCCGCCACGTGTCCTGGAAATAAACAATTCGTGACTCTATGATCCGAAAACGCAATCGCCATGAAAACCATAACAGACATAGCGGCGTGAACAAAATCCGTGAACCCCACTTTAAACCTCTCCTCATTCGGCACTTCCACCTCCGTCAGCCCCGTCTTGAACACCGCCAGCCCCCGCGGCGTCACGATCCCGTAATAAACTTTGCCGTCGCCGCCTTTGAAACTGTCCGTAAAGTGAAACAAGAAGCATGATAAAGCGCATAGGCCAAGGAGAAGGTTTATCATCATGGTGTTCACCGCCGTGCACTCACCCTTCCCGGAAACTGACGGCAGCAGCATTTCGAATGTTAGGAGAGTGCCGGTTGGAAGGAAGTTCACTAGCATTGAGGTTTTCGAGAGTGTTTTTTGCATTCCTTTTGCCATTGCTCGTCTTTTTCGGCTGCCGCCGGTGGGGTGGTCTGTGTAGGGGGAGGACGAGTCGATCGGCGGTGTGGCTGTGTAGATTTTGATTCCGAGATCTTCATCGGTGGTTAGTGTCTGTTCATCCATTGTTTTTGGATTTTGAGAAGAAGGGGACAAGTTTTGGGAAGGTTTGATGTTTATTAAAGAATTGGAATAACTGTAAATAAAAAATGAAATAAAATGAATAACTGAATTCGTGGAAGAGAAAAGCTTGCCTGTTGACGGCTGTATGTGTAGCCCATGCGTGGCTCCATTTCATTGGGCCATGTGTTTTTTTAAATAAAAATTGGTAATTGCGTCTGTGTGGGAATTTTCGGGCTTAAAATTCTAAATTAAAGATAAGGATATTTTGAATTGAAAATTGGAAATGGGGTAACCTGATGGGAGAGAGAAGAGTCTGATGTGATCAAAGATTTTGAATTCTTAAAACCAATTATTCCGAAATTAAAAAAATTAACCTTTTGTTTTTATTTTTGTAATTTTGCTAAAAATTTATAGAATGTTTTATTAACAAAAATGAAAACCTTGTTAAGAAAAATAAAGTAAGAAAACAAACACAGTTTTTCAAAAACCAAATGTTCTTAATACAAGACAAAACTTTCACATTTTGACATAAAATAATTAAAAACATATCAAATTGAACCATTTAGATCTTTTTTTTAATAACCATTTAGATTTAAAGTTTGGGTTTGTTTCCTCTCCTTAAATTTATAATCCAATTTTAAAACCAAAATTACATTTTGGAAAACTTTTTAAAGAAATTACATAAAACATGAAATATTTAAATTCAACAGAAAATTCAACTCACCTAAACATATGTTAGAATTTTGTTGCCGTTGGAACCGACACTGACGACGGATACTCCGACGCCATGAACATAAGGATCCTTCAAAGTCCAAGATTTTCCATACAAAGGAATTTCCAATACCATCTTGTTCCGAGACACACCACAGAGATCCATGATCCAAAGCCCCTAATGGGAGCTCAAATTCGTATATGAATCGTGATAGGGGATAATAGTATATCAATCTAAATTAATCAACTAAATTCAGATAATATAAATTATTCAACAATCTCAAATCAAATTTGAGTTTCAAATAGTGCAGAATAAATAATTTGTAGCTCACTAGCTTAAAAGAATAAATCTGAGTTTTAAAGAAACAGAACAATAATAAATCAAATTTAAGGGAAGAGAGGTGACACCTAATTTACACTGGTTCACTAGTGTGGGCTACGTCCAGTTTTATACCATCGATGCAGGTTCCACTAAAATAGTTAAGAAGAATGGTACAAGAATTTACAATACTAAAAGATGATTTCTCTCAAATTTTCTCTCAAGAAAATTGTTCAAGAATCATTCGTACAAAACTCACAAAACTCTCAAATAAAAGAAAAACACACTCTAAACAACACAAAGAAAAAAAACTCACTCGACGGCTTTTTTTCTTCCTTTGGCCTTAGAACACACAGAACCCCACGGCTTTCTTCTTCAATGGCAAGAGAACTCACAACTCACACTTATATTCTTTTCCTCTAACTTTGTGTTGTATATTATAGCTAATGAGATTTTTGCTTATTGGTTAAGCATGCTAAAGGTTTAAGAAATAAGTAAACGAAAACGGGCCATATTTTCTTTAACAATCTCCTACTTGAAGACCAAACAAGTATCATGTCTCCACTGCAACAATAGCTAACTTCTCTCTTTACTCATACAAAAGTTGAATTGAAGTTCCGCACCACTTCAGTTTGTCAACATGAATGAATATTATAAACATATCTATTGGATTATGAATTCCTAAAATCTTTTCAAGCACCAATACTACGTGTTCAAAAATTGATCAAATAAAATGGTACTTTACCTGTATGTGTTTCGTTCTCGAATGAAACACTAGATTCTTTGCTAAATGAATAGCACTCTGATTGTCACAATGAAATGTTCTCTTTCCCAATTTCAAGTCAAACTCTTCTAAAAAGGAATGAAGCCATATCATCCCCTTACTTACTTCAATAATTGCAACATACTCAACTTCTGTAGTAGAAAGAGCTACTATCTTCTACAGTCTAGAAATCCAACTTATAGTAGTATTACCCAAAGTAAAAATATACCTGATAGTATATTTCTGCCACCTGTATCACCTGCCATATCTGTATCAACATAGTCTTGCAGTTTAAAATCTGACTACTTAAAAAGCAAAGCATAATTAGCTGTTTCTTTCAGACATCTAAAAATCCATTTTACAGCCTCCCAGTGTTGCTTCCCTAGATTACTCATGTACCTGCTAACAACTCTCATTGCATGTACAATGTCTGATCTTGTGCAAACTATGAAATAGATGAGACTACCTATAGCTGAAGCATAAGACACTCTAACCATATGATCTCTTTCCTGCTCAGTAGTGGGTGAGTGCCCCTTAGTTAATTTAAAATGACAAGCTAAGGGAGTACTCACAGCTTTTGCATTTTTCGTGTGAAATCATTTAACAGATTTTTCACATATTCTTCTTGTGACAATGTTAATGTACCATCCTTTCTCTCGATCTTCATCCCCAAGATTTTTTTGGTAGCTCTTAAATCTTTCATATCAAATTCTTTATATAGCCAGTTTTTATCTTTAGAATTTTCTGTTAGTTTGCACCTATTATCAACATATAGAAGTAAAATAATTTAAGGTTATCTTGAGATCTTATGTAGCAACAATGATTTGCATGTTGGATTTAATGTCCAAAATCTCGTGAATATTGTAGTTTTTAATTTGTAAGTATAAATTATTATTTAATAAAATAAGAAGTGTTTTATTCAACATTTAGAATGCATTAACTCAATCCAATAAACTAATATCCAAGGTTATTTATGTAGCTTGAACAGTATGTGGTAGACATACAAGTGGATCATGTTCAAGTAACCTGAAAGGTCTGCAATATATGGATAAGATTGGGTGCCTTATCCTAGTGACACTGCAGATACGATCCACTTTATAAGTGTTACTAACAATTTAATCCAAATTGTTCATATGGAGACCTGTGAGTGGAGGTATTCTGTACAAAGAGTTTGTGTAAGAACGAACCGAGAAATGATTAATCGTTCTTTATAATACCATTAACTTAAGGTAACTCGATCTCAATCCTGAGTGAGTTATGGACTCTCGTCTATGAGGGTAATCCTTTGATTTATATGGGTGTGAGTGATCCGAGTCGCTGACTCAATAAGCCTACCATTTTAGGTATTTTTCTAAGTAGAGAGTTGAGAACATATCTCCACAAGATGGAATTCACTCATTCTCGCTTTTAGGAAAAATAGATGAATTGCTCTCTTAATTACTAACTTCTGGTCTTGAACAAGAGGCCCCTTCCTCTCATTGACCCGAGAGGGATTTATTTATGATAGGACCACAAACAGGTTGTTCATTAAAGAATCAGTGGGACGTAAGGAGAAAGATGCAATTACAGGGGTAAAACAGTAATTTTGACACAACTGTAATTGCGAACAATTCGTGAAGAATCGACTTATTGATGATTGGTCATATGCATGGACACATTAATGTTGGGAATGTCCTAAAATTCGTAGTTTGTAAACATTAAACATATTCTATTCTAAATAAAGTTATTATTGAAATTTCTATCAAATAAGGGTGTTATTGAATAACATTCTTTTATAAATCCAATAAACCAACCCATGGCTATAATATGAATACTTAAACTTTATGTAAAGACATAAAAGAGGATCAAGTTTTAGTATATAGCCAAAAAGGTCTATAAGTATATGGATAAGATTGGGTACCTTATCCTGGGGACATTATGGACACTACCCACTTTGTATATTGATACAAATGATGTGATCCCAAAGTCGTTCATGTGAATAAATGTGTGTGAGGGCATCCTATACAAAAGATGTTTGCATAAGACCGGACCACGAAATAGTCATTTTTCTTTATAACGACTGTTTACTGTTAAAATTGACTATTTCAATTTGATGACCTAAGGTAACTCGATCTTAATCCTGAGCTAACTATGAACTCTTGTTTATTCGGGATTATCCTTTAATCTACATCGGTAAGAGTGGTTCAACATCACCGCTCAATAAGCCTTCTATTTTAGAGGTAAGACCGGATGGATAGCTGGGGACATAGTCCTGCAAGACGAAATTCACTCCTACCCATCTTAGGTTCAACAGATAGGTTGTTCCCTTAAGTACTGATTGTTGGTCTTGAACAAAGGGGCCCCACCCTCTAGTGGCAGAGAGGGAATCAGTTTATTAGTTGGACTATAAACCAATTGTTCAATAAAGGATGAGTGGAGACTTAAGGAGCAAGATGTATTATAGGGGTAAAACGGTAATTTTGACCTAGTTGTAAATACAAACGGCCTATGAAAGATCGACTTATTGATTATGGTTAAATCAAGTGGACAAAAATATATCTACAGTGAGTAGAGTGCAACTATTGGACTATAGTGGTATGTCTCGATAATTAACGAATAATGATTAATCCGGTTTAAAGAGTTTAACCAATTAATCTCAAATCGTTGAACCTCATGATTTGTAAGTCCTAGGTCCCTCTATTAGCTCATAAAAGGATTGACAGTATTTAAATATGATTTTACTATTTGATGAGGTGTTATATTAATTTAATATTTGATATTATTAAATTAATTAAATTGGTTTAATTGAATTACCCAAATTAATTAAAATTTGAATTTATGAAATTCAAATAATAAAATTTGTTTAATTAAATTTTGAAATTCGGAATTTTGGAATTAATTTCACAAATTAAAACAAATATAATTTCAAATTTAGGTTTAATGAAACTGGGAAAATCCCATCTTCTTCCACTAACAAATCCATCTCATGCCACTCAATTTTTAATGGAAAATTGAGTGGCTTCATCTCCATGAAGCTAATCTCCATGAGATATATATATGGAGACTTTGGCTTCAGTTTCGGGGTTGATAAAAAGCCGAAAATCTGAAAAATAAAAACTATTTTTCTCTTACTTTAACTCTAAAAACCCACACACAATTGCTCTCAATTTGAGTCTTACCATTCAATCTAAGGTTTGAGGATAGTAGGAAAGACTTTGGTGGTAGTCTACTGCTGAGATTGAAGAAGAAACCAGAGAGGATTCAAGCAATTTAGTGGAAAATACAAAGGTTGTATGCTAAAACCGTATTTCTAGCTTTTCTCTTGAACGTACATGTTTTTTCTTTAAAATTGATGTAATTAGAGTTTTTAGATCCTTACTTGCTTCCACATGTTGATTGTCAACTCTATCAATAAATATATCTACAGTGTGAAGAGTGTAACTATGTGTCTTAGTGGAGTAACCCACAGTTAATGAATGTTGATTATATTAATTAAATAGTTTGACCGATTTTAACCTCAAATCATTGGAGCTTCTAATCTGTAGGTCAATTAGGCCCCCTTGCTAGCTCACTAATGGTAAAATAAGGTCAATTAATTTTTGAAATAATTTGAATTGTTAAAATCTTTTAGGAAATTTTATATTAATAAGGGTTGGTATAAAGTATAATGTATAATGATACATTATGATATATAGTTAATTATGAATATGATTTATAATTAAAACTATATAATATGAGAGAATAATATTTGAATAGGATTTGAATATTAAATTAATATGAAATGGATTCATATAAAAACTATAGAGTAAAATTTAATATGAAGTGGATTCATATTGAAACTATAGGCTAAGAGAGAGATCTACATTTTTATATGATTTAAATGTATGATGAAATAAACATGTGATATTAATATTGATTAATTAATAGTTAATATTTATGGATTATTTATCATATATTAAATATGATTTCATATATATATTTATTAGTTAAAGAAATAAATTATTTTTAAGTGGAAAAATAACTCCCCTATAGTTGTAGGGTGGAGAGTGGGTGTAAGGGGAAGTTATTTCCCCTCATGTAAGTTCCTATGTTTTATACAGAAACAAAAAAAAAAAAAAAAAAACTTTTGGGAAGACTTTTCAATCTCACCACTATGTAGTTTTCTTTCTTTCTCTTAATCTTTCAGAGAAAAATTTTCTCTAAAAAAAAATTTGTCTACTCCCTGCCAATTTGGATCTCACAATCCATTGATTCTGACCTTGAGAATAGTTAGGTAATCTTTTGATGGTGTTCATTCGTGATATATAGAGTTCGGGCGGAGGAATTTCCTAGAGGTCTTTAAAGAAATTGGTCTTCAAAGGTATTTTGGTATTTTTTTTCTTTCTAAATTCCCTTTCTCGAATGCTTAACCTTTTAATTCTGTAAAATCCATTTTGATATTTTCCAATCCCAATTCAAAGACAAAACGTTTAAACGATTTTGCATTAAGATTCAATCCCTTCAATCGAAAAGGTGTCTAGACACTTGTCCCTAGACTTGAGTCAATGAATGTAATTGGGACAAAGTGGATCTTCAAGAACAAGGCTGATGAGAATGGGAATGTGACTAGAAATATAACCAGATTAGTGGCTCAAAGTTATACACAATTAGAAGGAATAGACTTTGATGAAGCTTTTGCTCCTGTTGCCAGGTTAGAAGCAATTAGACTGTTGCTTGGTATTTCATGTCTTCTGAAATTTAAACTATACCAAATGGATGTAAAAAATACCTTCTTAAATGGGTATCTAAAAGCAGAAGTTTATGTTGCTCAGCCCAAGGGTTTTGTTGACTCTTCTCATCTTGACTATGTATATAAACTTAACAAAGGGTTTCATGATCTTAAACAGGCTTCTAGAGCCTGGTATGAACTTGGGTACAGGCAGAGTGTGTTGATAAAACTCTTTTTGTGAAGAAATCCCCAGAGAGCTTTGTTATAGTCCAAATCTATGTTGATGACATTATTTTCGGATGAATGTCATAGGAGATGGTCGAGCACTTTGTGAAACAAATAAAACAAGAATTTAAGATGAGCATGGTAGGAGAACTATCATACTTTTTGAGTTTCAAATAAAGTAACTGGATGAAGGAATCTTTGTTTCCCAGAGTAAATATGCTAATAATTTAGTAAAGAAATTTGGCCTTGAAAATGCTAGTATCAAAAGAACTCCGGCTCCAACGCATGTAAAGTTATCAAAATACTTTGATGGGAACTCAGTTGACAAGAGTCTATACAGAAACATTATTGGAAGCTTGCTTTACTTAACAATTAGTAGACCAGATATAGCCTTTGTTGTCAGGATATGTGCAAGGTATCAATCATGTCCAAATAACAATCATTGGCTGAGCGCCAAAAGGATAATCAAATACATAAATGGGACAATTAAATATGGTCTTCTATACTCATTTGACACTAGTAGCTCTCTGGTTGGCTATTGCGATGTTGATTGTGTTGGGGTTGATGCCCTAAAGTCTCGTGTCCTGTAGTTTGTAAACAGTTTGTATGAACGCTTGTATTGTTAATATATGATATTTACTTCACATCTTGTATTTTGCTCATTTACTTGTTTTATTTTCTTTACTACAAACCAATAAACATAAAATCCCTGGTTATCTGTAGTGACTCAAGCATGTATGTGGTGGCATACAAGTGGAACACGTCTTGAATGATAACCAAAATGGTCTGTAGTATATGGATATAGGAGGGAAACCTTATCTTAGTAACGCTACGGACGCGACCCGCTTTGTAGAATGGTCACAAGTGTTGTGACATGTCACAGATGGTCTGATCCTGATCATTCGTGTTGGGGACATACGAGCAGGAGCATCCTATACAAAGAGTTTGTATAAGACCTGACCACGAAGTGTTAACGTCTCGTTATATAACACCGTTCATGACAGAGACTTCACTTCATTAGGATGACCATAGGTAACATGACCTCAATCCCGAGTGAGTTGGGAACTTCTGCCATTGAGTGCGGTCTTTTGATTTGTATGGGTACGAGTGGCTAGGTCGCCGATTCAAACCTACCATTTTGAGGATTCCTCTGATTCGGGAGCTGGGAATTCAGCTGCACAAGATGAAATTTACTCCTTCCCCGAGGCAGAGGTTAGTAGATAGATGGCTCCCTTAAGGGCTGATTCCGGGGTTTAAACGATGTGGCGCCACACACTTTCTCCTGGCCCAAGAGGTGTTCACCATAGCTGGACTATGTTGTATTGTTCATTAGAGGAATCAATGGTACTTAAGGAGTGAGATGTAACCATAGGGACAAAATGGTATATTGGCCAGCTGTACTTACGAGCATCTATGAAGGGTCATCATACTCATGATTGGTTATATCCGATGGACACAGAAATATACCTGTGGTAAGAAGAGTTCGGCTGTTGGTCTTTAGTGAAATGCCTGATAGTTAACGGATGGTGGATCTCGTGGCTAAAGAGTTTAGTCAGCTATTCATGTACCATTAGAGCTTCGAGCCACAGGTTCATTAGGTCCCCTAGGTAGCTTGGATAAAGTCGAGAACCAGTATTTGGATTAATTTGAAAAGTTCAAACTGACAAGAGGAAGTTCGATTATATATGATATAATTGGACTGGCTAATTATATATGATATAATTAGCTAAATGTATGAGATACATTATTATGGAGGAAATTAGATATAAATATGATTTATATCAAGTAGAAGAGAAAATACTAGAGTAGATATGTGATATCTAACTATAGGATATAAAAATAATATTTTTAAATTTATTAATTATTTAATTGATTAATTATATGATAATTAATCATTTTTCCACGTTTGGACGTAGGTTAGTGGGCAGCGTTGGTTATGGTAACCGATGGGTTAAAATGAAAAAGGTTTTCATTTTTGAAGAGTGCAATCGATATTTTCTTCTTCCGCTCAAAAGATTTCGTGAAACGATCGCCCGAGTGCCTATACAATAGTTGCTTCTCCGCCTAAACGATCGTCCACCTCGCGATTTAACTAAACGATTGTACACCTTTTCCTAAACGATCGTTCAGCATTTCCTACACGATCGTGTAGCTCCTCTATGCGATAAGCACTTCTGCTATACGATAGCATTATTTTCTCTTCTACTTGCTTATCGCCTACACGACTCGTTTGTCCTCCGTCTTCTACCAAATTCACCAAAGCCCACCCTTTGGGTTTTCACTCCAAGAATACCCGGGGCTCATTAGTGGTGGTGTTGTCCCCGTTGCGACATTCTTGTTCGCGTTGATCGTGCTGCTGCAGTTGACATTCTCGCCGGGCGTTGGTAGATCTGTTGGAAAGATCTGCTGCGTTGGGGTTTTGAAGTTCGAAGATAGTCTTCAACTGGTATGGAACCCTTTCCCTGTTAATTATCTTATTCTGAGCATGCCGATAATTAGATTTATTTGCATAATTGTATGTGATGAATGTATATTGTTATATTTCGGCCACGGTGAGATTGGAGCTATCCGAACGCGCTCATGGAACTCTCGGTATGAGATCCTTCAATTGCTATCAGAGCCAGGTTCTGATACTCTGATTTCATCTGTTGCAATGAAATGAAATATACATTCATGGTGGGTGCATTTCTATGCTGTTTAATTGTTAAATCTGTTGTGGATGTGCCAGATTAATGGATGTTTTCGGGATCATTAACCTCGATTTGTTTAAGATCCTTTTACATTTGCGGTTATTTGTAAAGGCCCTTGCATTTTAGGACATTAATAATCGTTATCGAGTCTGTATTCAAAGTTTGTTTAAAGTTTTGAATCGTTCGTCGAAGTTCTGGGCAAGTGTTACGGCTATTCGAGGAAGGAAGCGATCTAGGGTTGATCGCATCGTGCAGAAGAAGTTCTACGCAATCGCTGTCCATCGCTTTGTAAAGATGAAGGAGTACGTGATCCTGATGAATGCATCGGTTAAACGATGGTGATGCGATCAAGAGTTGGTCGCATCGGGTTGACGATCGAGTATGCGATCACTGAGTATCGCGTCGTGTAGACGATGAGATGCTCGCAGATCGCTTAATGTGCGGGTGCACTGGACGATCGTTTAGGTCAGTAAGCTTCATCGCTTAGTAACTGACTAAACGATCGCTTAGTATCGCAAGGCAAATCGTTTACTGGTTGCACGCATAGTATAGACGATGAGACGCTTGCGTATCGTTTAAAGTGCGCGCGCTAGACGATCGTTTAGGTCAGCAAGCTTCATCGCTTAGTAACTTAAGGTAAATCGTTTTCCTGTCGTCGCGCTACACGATCGCATAAACGATCAGACTTCGCAGCCTAGTCGTCGTCTACGCGATCGTTTACTTATGTTCCTATCGTCTAGTGCGCGCTGAATTATCGTCTACCTGCAGAGTTTGCTACATGATGAAGACCTCCTGGCGGTTCAAGATCCGGTTCTCCTGTGAACCGATTTGCTCGATGAAAAATGTAATAGATAGGTTTTTTTTCATTTTGGTTTTTATAAAGGCTCATCTCGGTCGATTAATCCTTTGTTTATGACATGCGATGTATGTCTTTATATGTCATATGGTATGTACATATAGTGTATCCCAGCTTAGGTTATGCAATGGTCATGCATCATCTCTTTATTGTAATTGTTATAATTTAGAGAAGCATGATTTTAATTATGTAAGAGCATGCTCTTGCATCATTAATATAAGAGTTATATTTATGCATGCATAAAAAGCATTGACATGCATCATCTTTATATTATAGATGTAATAGTATAAGGTTGAATGATAGTATGTTTGCTTGGTTGTTACACGTTATATAAAAGTTATATATATAGTAATGACTGGACACTGCAAGAAGCATGACACATAGGTTATTTTATAAATGTTTTAAACGCCTCGTTGTACGCAATGTTTTTAGTTATTTCTTTTTAAAAGTTAAAGAGAAATTAGAACGAAAAGAAATAAGAAAGACATGCATGTTCACTTAGGTTTAATTCATGGTTTTAAAATGTTTAAACCTTTGATCACATAGACCTAAGATAACGATCATAATATGATTAGCAACCCTAAGGCTTTAATCTTTTAATCAGTATAATAGGTTAAAGTGTAGCAAATCTATCTATAAGGGACCTTTTGTCTAAGGCGGGTTTTGTCTAGGCCGGGGTATTTAAGTTGACGGAAACGTAACATCCCTACCTAGGAACTTAACTAGAAAGATGAATTAGATAGATTTGATGCATGTATGCAAGTTAAGGATAATCCATTAAAGTGTTTAAATGTGACTACTTGAACTTGTTCATATTTCATAGACAAACATTGTTTATGAGCAGAGTTTAAAAAGATGACTTAGACTAAAATCAGTAGCCGGATTGTCTAGATTAATGAATCCCTAGGTAGAACATTCAGTGAGAGGTACTTGGGGCATGAGATGCTTGACTTAAACCTTTCACTTTTCTCTTAAATAGTCCACACCGTAAGATCTATCCTCAGCCTCGCAGCACCTTTGACGTGTCCCCCCAACGGATGGTGTTTGGGTAGGTCAATATCAAGGTGGATGGAGAGAATGTTCATAGTAAGTGGGAGCGGGAAGTGCAATAACATATCCCTCGATCTCCCTCGTTAGGTTGAATAAAGTTACTGCGCATCGCCTCAAGGCACCCTGGGAGTGTCCCCCTAAAGGATGGCAGTTTTGCACGTTTCTTTAATTGATCTCCTGTAAGAGGATAAGGTAACTTAGTCTCTTGTCCTAATCTATCTTTTCGCTACAGTAAGTGCATTAGGGAGCGACTCTGGCACCGAAAGCGAGGGGTTACACTTACGCGAAATAGTTAAATGTTAACCATTCTGGACCGACAAATGGTGGCTATTAGGTTCAGTTCCAAGAGTTGGTTCTGCCTAATGGTTGAGAATGTTTCATCCCAGCGAAGGGGCAACTGATCACCAGTGGCGTTTGTCCTGCCTTACTAGGGCATCATTGCAAAATAGAAGTCTGTAACTTAGGGTACTTGAAACTATTTTGCAAAACTGATTGGTTTAAAAGTGGTTTAGCAAATCTAATAAAGTTTTGTTCGTATTTTCAGCAATATTTTCAAAATGGCAACAACCACGTTAGCTTTGTTAAGCGCCGAAAACTTACTGGTGATAATTTCTCAACATGGAAACACATAATCACGACGATCCTAATCATCGAGGATCTCATGTTCGTTCTCACGGAGGCCTGTCCTTCTATTCCAGCTCCAAATGCCGATCGAAATGTTCGGGAGGCATACGAGCGATGGACAAGGGCGAATGAGAAGGCCCGAGCCTACATCTTGGCAAGTCTTTCTGAAGTCTTAGCCAAGAAACATGAGCCTATGGTCTCGGCGCGTGAGATCATGGAGTCCTTGCGGGGGATGTTTGGACAACCATCTGAACAGCTTATGCATGAGGCTCTTAAATACATATTCAACTCCAAAATGCAAGAAGGCACCTCTGTTCGTGAACATGTGCTAAACATGATGGTCCACTTTAATGTGACGGAGTTGAATGGGTTTACCATCGATGAAGGCAGCCAGGTTAGCATAATTCTACATGTTTTGCCGGAGAGCTTCCTGCACTTTGTTAGCAATGTTATTCTTAACAAAGTGAAATTCAACCTTATAACTCTCCTCAACGAGTTGCAACATACCAATATTTACTGAAAAGTAACGAGAGGCAGATGGGTGAGGCAAATGTTGCTTCATCCTCCAGGACGTTCCATACAGGTTCAACCTTAGGAACGAAGTTTGCACCTTCTGCTTCTAACTCTGCAAAGTGGAAGAAGAAGAAGGGTGGTAAGGGTAAAAGGAAGGCACTGCTAACCCATCGTCCGTCGCCTCAAGTAAGTGTCCACAAGTTTCTAAGAGAAAGTGTTTCCACTACAACCAAGATGGACACTGGAAGAGGAACTGTCCTCGGTATCTGAAAGAGAAGAAAGCAGCCAAGGCTAAGGCCAAGGCCGACAGAGGTAAATGTGATTTACTTATGCTTGAAACTTGTTTAGTGGAGAATGATGATTCTGCCTGGATAATTGATTTAGGCGCCACTAATCATGTTTGTTCTTCTTTTCAGGGGATTAGATCTTGGCAACAGCTGGAGGCTGGTGAGATGATGATGCAAGTAGGCACCGAGCACGTCGTCTCAGCTGTGGCAGTGGGAGGACTCTAGTTAGCTTTACAGAATAGGTTTCTGGTTTTAAATGATGTATATATTGTTCCTGAACTAAAAAGGAACCTTATTTCTGTAAAGTGTTTATTGCAATGTAAATATACTGTCTCTTTTGATGTGAATAAAGCATTTATTCATAAAGATGATGTTTTTATTTGCACAGCAAATCTGGAATCGAATTTATATGTGCTAAGGCCGTTAGCCATTAATTCCCTCTATAATACTGAAATGTTTAGAACTGCCGTAACTCAATCAAAACGTCGACGAATTTATCCAAAAGAAAATGCCCAACTTTGGCCTCTATGTTTAGGGCACATCAATCTCAATAGGATTGAGAGATTGGTGAAGAATGGACTTCTAAGTGAGTTAGAAGAAAATTCTTTGCCAGTGTGCGAATCTTGCCTTGAGGGTAAGATGACTAAACGACCTTTTACTGGAAAAGGTTCTAGAGCCAAGGAGCCTCTTGAGTTAGTACATTCTGACCTTTGTGGTCCTATTAATGTGCGAACTTGAGGTGGCTATGAGTATTTTATCAGTTTTACTGATGATTACTCCAGGTATGGGTATGTTTATCTTATGCAACGGAAGTCTGAATCCTTTGAAAAGTTCAAGGAGTTCAAGGCTAAAGTTGAAAATGCATTGGATAGACAGATTAAAACACTTTGATCGGATCGAGGTGGAAAGTTTTTGGACTCGGCATTCCATGACTATTTGATAGAACATGGAATCGTTTCCCAACTCTCAGCGCCGGGCATATCTCAGCAGAATGGTGTAGCGAAGAGGAGAAATAAGACCTTGTTAGACATGGTTCGCTCGATAATGAGTCACGCTTCCTTTTCGGACTCGTTTTGGGGTTTCGCAGTGGAGACTGCGGTGTACATACTCAACTGTGTTCCCTTCAAGAGTGTTGCAAGAACACCTCTAGAGTTGAGGAACGGGCGTAAAGCTAGTTTATGTCACTTCCGCATTTGGGATTGCCCTACACATGTGTTTGAGGCTAATCCCAAGAAGTTGAAACCACGATCGAGATTGTGCCTCTTTGTAGGCTACCTCAAAGGTACACGAGGGGGTTATTTTTATGATCCAACGGAAAATAGGGTGTTTGTTTCAACAAACGCTACTTTCCTGGAGGAGGATAATTTAAGGGAGCACAGTCCACGAAGCAAAGTCGTGTTGCATGAGCTTTCTAATGAAACTACTGAAACTTCAACAAAAGTTATTGAAGAGCCTGCTACATTAACAAGAGTTGTTGATTGGAGTTCATCCAGCAAGTCGGTTCCACCTCATGAGTTGAGGGAATCTCGATGTAGTGGAAGGGTTGCGAATCCACCTATTCGCTATCTGGGTTTCCCGAAAATCCTTGCTATGGTAGCAGATGGCGACGTTGAGGATTCGTTGTCTTATAAGAAGGCAATGAGGATGTTGACCGGGATGAATGGGTCAAGGCCATGGATCTCGAGATGGAGTCGATGTACTTCAACTCAGTATAGGATCTTGTAGATCAGCCTGATAGGGTTTGCCCTATAGGTTGTAAATGGATCTACAAGCGCAAACGGAGTGCTGATGTTGTGGCAAAGGGTTATACCCAGGTAGAGGGCGTTGACTATGAGGAGACTTTCTTGCCTGTTGTCATGTTAAGGTCAATTTGCATCCTCCTATCCATTGCAGCTTATTATAATTATGAGATCTGGCAAATGGATGTCAAGATGACTTTTTTGAATGGCAATCTTAAGGAGACCATTTATATGGTGCAGCCCGAGGGATTCATAGCCCAAGGTCAAGAGCAAAAGGTTTGCAAACTGAATCGATCCATTTATGGACTAAAATAGGCATCTCGATCATAGAACATACGGTTTGATACTGCGATCAAGTCGTATGGCTTTGACCAAAATGTTGATGAACCTTGTGTCTACAAGAAGATGATCAACACTTCAGTAGTCTTCTTAGTGTTGTATGTAGACGATATCCTACTCATTGGGAATGATGTAGGTCTACTGACTACAGTTAAAAACTGGCTAGCGATCCAATTCCAAATGAAAAATTTGGGAGTGGCTCAGTTTGTTCTAGGTATACAGATCTTGCGGGATCGTAAGGACAAAGTGCTGACACTATCTCAAGCATCGTACATTGACAAGATGTTGTTCAAGTACTCGATGCAGGACTCTAGGAGAGGCCTACTACCGTTCAGGCATGAAGTCACTTTGTCTCAGAAAATGTGTCCTAAGACGCCTCAAGAGGTTGAGGAACTGAGACGGATCAGTCTAACCCAGGCCATTTTAATGTTACTGACCCATTTACGAAGGCTCTCACGGCTACAGTGTTTGAGGGTCACCTACTGAGCATGGGTCTACAAGATCGCCCGCGGTTGAACTAGGGCAAGTAGTAGGTTCTCTTGTACTGGGCTTTTATGCCCTAGTTTATTGTTTTGTACTAGTTTTTTGTGCAGCCCACTTCGCTTTAGGACAAGTGGGACATTGTTGGGGTTGATGCCCTAAAGTCTCGTGTCCTTTAGTTTGTAAATAGTTTGTACGAACACTTGTGTTGTTAATATATGATATTTACTTCACATCTTTTATTTTGCTCATTTACTTATTTTATTTGCTTTACCACAAACCAATAAACATAAAATCCCTAGTTATTTATATGTGACTCAAGCATATATGTGGTGACATACAAGTGGATCATGTCTTGAGTGATAACGAAAATGGTCTATAGTATATGGATATAGGAGGGAAACCTTATCTTGTTAACGCTACGGACGCAGCCTGCTTTGTGAAATGGTCACAAGTGTTGTGACTTGTCACAGATGGTCTGATCCTGATCATTCATATTGGGGACATGCGAGCGGGGGCATCCTATACAAAGGGTTTTTATAAGACCTGACCACGATGTGTTAACGTCTCGTTATATAACACCGTTCATGACAGAGACTTCACTTCACTAGGATGTCCATAGGTAACATGACTTCAATCCTGAGTGAGTTGGAAACTTCTACCATTGAGGGCAGTCATTTGATTTGTATGGGTGTGAGTGGCAAGGTTGCCAATTCAAACCTACCATTTTGGGGATTTGTCTGATTTGGGAATTAAGAACTCAGCTGCACAAGATGGAATTCACTCCTTCCACAAGCAAGGGTAAGTAGATAAATAGCTCCCTTAAGGGCTAATTCTGGGGCTTGAACGATGTGGCACCACACACCTTCTCCTGGCCCGAGAGGTGTTCACACATAGTTGAACTATGTTGTATTGTTCATTAGAGGAATCAGTGGTACTTAAGAAGTGAGATGTAACTACAGGGGCAAAATGGTATATTGGCCCAGCTGTACTTATGAGCATCTTTGAAAGGTCATCGTACTCATGATTGGTTATATCCGATGGACACTGAAATATATCTGTGGTAAGAAGAGTTCAGCTGTTGGTCTTTAGTGTAATGCCTGGCAGTTAACGGATGGTGGATCTCATGGCTAAAGAGTTTAGTCAGCTACTCACGTACCGTTGGAGCTTTGAGCCACAAGTCCATTAGGTCCCTTAGGTAGGTTGGATAAAGTCGAGAACTAGTATTTCGGTTAATTTGAAATGTTCAAATTGACAAGAGGAAGTTCGATTATATATGATATAATTGGCTAAATGTATGAGATACATTATTATGGAGAAAATTAGATATAAATATGATTTATATCAAGTAGAAGAGAAAATATTATAGTAGATATGTGATATCAAACTATAGGATATAAATATAATATGATTATATTTATTAATTATTTAATTGATTAATTATATGATAATTAATCCTTTTTCCACGTTTGGATGTGGGTTAGTGGGTAGCGTTGGTTATGGTAACCGATGGGTTAAAATGAAAAGGTTTTCATTTTTGAAGAGTGCAATCTATTTTTTCTTCTACCGCCTAAAAGATTTCGTGAAACGATCGCCTGAGAGCCTATACAATGGTTGCTTCTCCGCCTAAACGATTGTCCACTTTGCGATTTAACTAAACGATCGTAAACCTTTTCCTAAATGATCGTTAGCATTTCCTACACGATCGTGTAGCTCCTTTATGTGATAAGCACTTCTGCTATACGATAACACTGTTTTCTCTCCCACTTGCTTATTGCCTACACGACTCGTTTGTCCTCCGTCCTCTACCAAATTCACCAAGGCCCACCCTTTGGGTTTTTACTCCAAGAATATCTAGGGCTTATTAGTGGTGGTTTCATCCCCATTGCGGCATTCATGTATGCGTTGATCGTGCTACTGCAGTCGACGTTCCCGCCGGGCGTTGGTAGATCCATTGGAGGGACCTGTTGCGTTGGAGTTCTGAAGTTCGAAGATAGTCTTCAACTAGTATGAAACCCTTTCCTTGTTAATTATCTTGTTAGAGTATGCCAATAATTAGGTTTATTTGTATAACTGTATGTGATGAATGTATATTGTTATATTTCAGTCACGGTGAGATCGGAGCGATCCGAACGAGCTCATGGAACTCTCGATATGAGATCCTTCAAATTGGACTAGAAGTTCATAAAACAAATAGAGTACTTTTGAAAGGTGTTTCTTTCTTGAAAATAATATGGTTTCTTGGTGCAGCAAGAAGCAAAATTATGTCCCTTGTTTATATCTGAAGCTGAATACATTGCTGCAGGGAGTAGTTGTACACAATTGATTTGGATGAAATGTATGTTACAAGAGTAAGATGTCTCATAAGACGTCATGACTCTTTATTGTGACAACTTAAGTGTAATAAATATATCAAAAAATCCTTTTCAAAATAGTCGGACTAAACACATAGACATCAGACATCACTTCGTTCTTGATCGTTTAGAGAGTAAATAGATCTTGTTAGAGCATGTCAACACAAAATACCAATTAGTTGGCATCTTCACCAAGGCTCTTGAAGTTGATCGGATTGACGCCCTTGGAGTTGCCTTGAGTTTGTGCATTTGAAGGACTAACAATTACTGTTCTGGATCGATTTTCAAAATTTTGTGGCTCATCAAGCGTGGAATGAAGTGGTGACGATTAAATCATATTAATTACGGTTGGTATTGGGTTAAAGAAATTCAAATATTACTTGATTTCAAATTATCTTTCAAGTTTAAACTTCTCACTAACTGAAAGTGACAATTCTTCTCTCAAACTCGTGCCTATCTTTCATATTCAGCCGTCCCCGAGGGGTTATTCACTTGAGTTCAGTAGATTTGATTCTCTGGTGGTCAGTACTAGAATAGGCACACACACTTAAGGTGAAAAGATGATGTGTTACAAGGAGAAAGCAAAATGAAAAGAGGTTGTTGAAGAAGATATTCCTCAGGTGAACCATGCATTGTCTCCAACGTATAAAAAGAGAAATAAAAGCACAGAGACAAAGGAAAGGAAGGGAAATAGAGAACTTCCCTAAACTTGAGCGTGAGAAAAAGTGGAGCATGCCAAACATCCTAAAATGCACGAGTTCAACAACCAGAAAATCAGATAAATTTCTCAACCAATCAGATTCTAAAAAGAAAAAAAAATCCAGAAATCAAAGAAAGTAGTAAATTTAAAGCCTGATTGCCTCTAAGAAGATCAAATATTTAATGTCGGTTGTTCGACGGTTGAAAAATGTGTCTCAAGTGTATGAGGGGGTCGTCGGACCCATAACTGAAGAATATGGGTCAACCTCTCCTTCATTAAAGACTTTTAAGCAGTGTCCGTTCACATTAACTCTTTCCTTGTTTCCAAGCTGTTGAATTGAACTGTACCATGGGAAAGACATCAGTAACCTCAAATGAACCCAACTAGCTAGAATGCAACTTACCATGCATAAGCTTTAGGCGAGAGTTGTAGAGGAGGACCATCTGACTTGGAAATTCTTCCTAATCAGTGTACGATCATGGAGAAGCTTCGTTTTCTCCTTGTAAATACTGGCACTCTAATATGCCTATGGTCTCAACTCCTGCAATTCCTGCAATTGTAACAATCTAGACACACCAGGCTTACCCAACTCCATGTTGCATTTCTTCACTGTCGAATAGGCCTTATGCTCGATCTCAGTAGAGAGGTAGTATGCTTTGCCATAGATGAGCCCAAAGGGAATGGTCCCAATAGGTGTATTGTAAGTCATCCTATATGCCCACAAGGCATCATCCAATTGTAAACTTTAATCCTTTCAATCCGGTCCCACTATCTTCTCCAAGATGCTCTTGACATCACGATTTGAGATTTTAACTTGGCCATTCGTCTGAGGATGATAGGGTGTTGCCACACGGTGGTGGACACAATATGTTTGATAGCTGTCGAAAAGAGCTATTTTTATGTCTTTAATCTAACTTGCTTGTTATGTTTTAAATGGTTTAATATCTATTATTGTAGGAATTCGAGCAACTTATAAATTTTGGAGTGCACATGTCGTTTGGGGTCGATTTGGAGCTATCAGAAGTGAAATCTGGTATCCGGGGCTTCAAAGGAGAAAAATGATGGAATTAACCTTGCACCCGAGTGCAACGACACTTACTATGCACTCCACTCGACGCTCAAAGGTAGTAGTGTGCCTGGGCAAGAGCGCTGCGGCGTTACCATAGAGTATCGTGATGCTTTGGACTTTGATGAAAAATATGCACAGCGCGCACGCTCGGCCAGAAAGCCAGGAAGCGTCATTGCGCTCCCTCACATCTATAAATGTTTCTCTTCATTTTTTTAGGGTTTATAATGTTGAATCCCATGGAGTCCGGAGTGGAGCGCATTTTCCTTCTTCTCTCTTCATACTTTTAGCATCTTAGGGTTAGTTTTTACATTTGTTTTGGGTTCTATTTCATGGCTTGGATCGACTTTTCTCTTCTTCCTTTGTCTATGAAGATGATGAGGTGAGTTGTTCGGGATGTAAACCTTTGTAATGACTTTGAAGATTATTTTGTATTAATTGCATATGGTTCTATGGATCTTGGATCTTTTTAATTCTTCGATGTACATTTATTGGTTCAATTAACACTCTTACCTTTTAATGTTTGTTGTATGCTAGAGATTTTAGGCTTGTGCGATGTCTTCATTCTTCGTCTAACTTAAGTCACCAAGTAGCAAATATTGAATTTTGCATGCTTGGGTTTATAGTCTAACCTTGAATCTTAAAACTCTTGATTTGATTTGGTCCAAAGAACTTAGGTTAATTAGGCTGCACTTTCCAATTAATTAACCATACAATAGAAACCTAGGGCCTAATGCAAATGTAATTGATTCTTAACAATCGCTAAGGATTTCATAGGATTGTTTATATTTAGTTAATTGGAGCTTCGTTAGAGGTTTTAACTATACTTAGGTCGCTTGCATGATTCGGTCTCAGCTCATTGTCCGCCTTTGTAGAGGCTAGTTAAGGAGAGAAAAGCAAGTTGTTGTGCAAAGCATAATCGATATAAGTTAATAAAAATAGTCCGATGATAAGAGCTAGAATCTCTAATCCTTGAGTACATTTACCCGTCTTATTTTAATTTCTTGTACCTTTATCTTTATCCACACGAAACCCCCTTCCATTTACCACTATAGTTAGGAAATTGACTTAACGAAACAAATCGCGCATCCTTGTGGATCGACCCAGACTTACCACTATTGTTACATCTTTGTAGTGATAGAAGTAGTTCTGTATTATAAATTTTCTTTTGATTTGTGGCTCTTTTTGAGAATTAAACAACATCGGAAAAAGACTAAGTCAAAATGGCATCGTTGCTGGGGAAGGCATTTATGTTTGTTTGCTTAAGTTTCTAGTTAGAGCTTTTTTTTTTTTTTTCTTGTGTCAGGTTTGCCATGGAGAATAGAGCGTTTAGTATGTACTTTGCATTGCATGCAAGGCAAGTAGTCGAAGAGAGAAAGCAAGAGACCAAGTAGATTTTTGAGCTTAAAAGTATGCATGATAATCTTGTTTCGTTTGTTCGACTGTTGGTTGAAAGGCAGTTGTAAAGCAGCCCGATGCCAATGAGTCCTGCCTTGAGAAGTCACCCTACTAACTGGGAGCCTGAGCCTTGCACCCATCTTGGATGAACTGCTCACTTCTGTGAATATGAAAATTCCTACACATAACCACAATATTACTGTCGTCTCGCCATCTCTGAGCCGTCAGAGTTTGCTAAGGTGTCCGATCAATTTATGTATTTAGAAAGTATAGTTAGAGAATTGTTTAACCACCGGTTCTCTATGCAGCAAGATTTTCTTAGACTCCAATAAAAAACCTTTAGTCGAAATGGAGGTTAGAGCCGAGATGCATCGTTTGAGTGACTTGCTCACTCAAATTTCTGACTCAGCTAGAAGATTGGAGGAGTTCCCGTTGCAACTGTATCATCTTCAGACTACTGAGGCGTCTCCCATAAGGTAATATACTTTGATGACGATGACGATGATGTGGACCTCTCACCATGGTTAGCTCCTGTCATCGAGATAGAAGAAGAATTTGAACCTAAATCGGATGAATCTCAGATGATAGAGTTAGAGATCAAAAGACCTACCCTATTCCGTCATTTGGTATTTTGTATATCTTTGAGCTTTCTTCTTCTATTCTCATGAGTCTGTCATGTCATTTTCTACTTTGGATTCGGTTGAGCCATTGAGTCTTTTGATTCTTTCTTTCTTGTTTCTTTTTCTAGATATATAAAAAAACCCAAATTCAACCAATCCGACGCCCTTCAGAAGATGGAGTTTCTTTGAAATGTTGAATTCTACATCAACTCAAGTAAGAAAGGGTCGTAGAAATACAATAATTTCTTCGTACTTTAAAAGGAGGATGAATCACATTGAGCAACTGACATTAAAAAATTACCCTTTCTGGAGGGAGCTAGGTGATTAAATTTACTACTTTCTTTTATTTTCTTTCTAGATTAGCTTCTTGTTTTTCTTTTTAAGGGACCCTCTAGAAGAGAAGAGCATCTTTTGAGAGGCGAGCCCTACTATCACACCTTAAAAACCATGAACGAAAACGCTTATAGGGGATATTTCTTGTTCCATGGTCGTTATTTTTATTAAGCTTAGATTGGAGATACATTGGGGACAATGTATCGTTTTAGGTTGGGGGTAGTGGTTATATATGCATGTTTGGCAAGTCCTTGAGCACCTGAGCTCGAACTTGGTGGTTGAGCTACTTATATGATTTTTGTGATGCATGTAATGTGATGATGACTTTCTGTGATATGTTTTAGATAACTTTCTATTCGCTTTATTTAGGATTCACAAAATACATGCATGATTTTGGGCCAAGTTTAAAAATTTTTCTTGATATCCTTGCATATTTTGAGCACGTAGCCGTCTTATTTGTGGTTTTGAATGCTTAGGATTGGGTTATTTAGTCCATATGCTTATTTTCATCCCAAAATGTCTAGGTGATATTTGTTAAGTAACTGAAGCTCAACTTCGTAATGCATGCTTAAGTTTTTTCCAAACTCTTGTTTTGTAAGGTAAAAGCCTGTTGTATGCTAAATAAAAAGCAAGCATGTTGTAGAGTAAGAGTAATTTTGTAAGGGGATTACTCATCTTTCTTAGGGGTGTGATTAACATGGGAAAACTATGACACTCGTAGTTTCCCTTTGAGCTAAAGTGCCTTTGAGGAATGAGTAAGCTTCAACATCTTTAAAGGATACGTTGCTCATAGTTATATGTATTTCACATAACCCGTGTAGGCAAGCCAAAATGAAGGTGCCGTAGTCTGAATAAGGCTTCCTTTTTTTCGTAAAGTAAGAAAAAGGGGGGAAAAAGGAAAAAGAAAAAGAAAAAGAAAGTAGAATAAAAGTTTGGTTCCCGTAAGTTTTACATTGTCACCTTAGGTCTTGGAAGCTTAATACTTGATCCTCTGAGCCAAAGTAGGGGAAAAAGAGTTGAGGGTGGAATAAAACCTTCCTGGGCTAGTAAAGTCCTAGATAGGATTGGCTAAGCACACACACGCATAGGAGATTGAGAATTAGTTTTAAATTTATTAATTGAGTGCGTGCATTTGAATGACCCTATCTTTGTGAATAGTTTGTCATCTTTTTCCTTGAGATTCAAGTCACTCATTTGTATCACATGATTTATGTCTATATTTTGTTTTTCCTTTCTCGAGGACGAGCAAAGTTTAGGTTAGGGGTGTTTCATAGTTCTCAAAAAGAACTATTTTTCTATCTGTAATCTAGCTTGCTTATTATGTTTTAAATGGTTTAATATCTATTCTTATAGGAATTCGAGAAAATCAGGTATTTTGGAGTGTATGTGTCGTTCTGGATCGATTTAGAGCTATGGAAAGTGAAATCGAGCATCTAAGGCTTCAAAGGAGCAAAATGATGAAACAACTTCTATACCTAAGTGCAGTGGCGCTTGCTATGCGCTGCACTCAATGCTCAAAGGTAGTAGCGTGCCCAGGCGAGAGCGTCGCAGTGCTTCAGACTTTTAACAAAAAAATATGCGCAGCACGCACGCTCGACCAGAAAGCCAAAGCGCCTCACGTTTATAAATGTTTCTTTTCATTTCTCTAGGGTTTATCATGTTGAATCTCATGGAGGCCGAAGTGGAGCTTCTGTTCCTTTTTCTCCCTTTATACTTTTAGCATCTTAGGGTTAGTTTTTACATTTTTTTGGGTTATATTTCATGAATTTGATCGACTTGTCTCTTCTTCCTTTGTCTATGAAGATGATGAGGTGAGTTGTTCGGTTCTAGTTCTTGGGATGTAAACCTTTGTATGACTTTGAAGATTAATTTGTATTAATTTCCTATGGTTCTATGAATCTTTGGATCTTTTTAATTCTTTGATGTACATTTATTGGTTTGATTGACGCTCTTTCCTTTGAATGTATGTTGTATGCTAGAGATTTTAGGCTTGCACGAAGTCTTGATTCTTTGTCTAGCTTAAGTCACCAGTTAAGAAATATTGAATCCTGCATACTAGGGTAATAGTCTAACCTTGAATCTTAAAATGTTTGCTTTGATTTGGTCCAAAGAACTTAGGTTAATTAGGTCGGGCTTTTCGGTAAATTACCACACAATAGAAACCTAGGGCTTAATGCAAATGAAATTGATTCTTAATAACCGCTAAGTATTCCGTAGGATTGATTACATTTAGTTAATTTGAGCTTCATTAGAGGTTTTAATTATACTTAGATTGCTTGCATGATTCAGTCTCAGCTATTTGTCCGACTTTCTATAGGCTAGTTAGGGTGAGTCAAGCAAGTTGTTGTGCAAAGCACAATCGATATGAATTAATAAAAATAATCCAATGATAAGAAATTACATAGGAACCTAATTATTCCCAAGAGCTAAAATCTTTGATCCTCGAGTACATTTACTCGTTTTATTTTAATTTCTTACACATTTATCTTTATCCACACCAGCCCATCACCCATTTACCATTTTAGTCAGGAAATTGACTTAACGAAATAAATCGCGCTTCCCTGCAGATCAACCTAGACTTATAACTATTGCTACATCTTTCTAATATAGAAGTAGTTTGATATTATAAATTTTATTTTGATTTGTGGTCCTTTTTCAGGAATTAAACGACACCGGAAAAGGACTAAGTCATTGATAAAATCATATTAATTATGGTTGGTATGGGGTTAAAGAAATTCAAATGTTACTTTATTTCAAATTATCTTCCATGTTAAACTTCTCACATGGTGCGTTACAAGGAGAAAGTAAAACAGAAAAAGGTTGTTGAAGAGAATGTTCCTCTAGTTTCCACAAACAATTATGGCGTTCATGTTCGTGGTGAAAGAACTCTTAAACAAAAGCATCCTGAGCACGTTCGGATCTTTCCTATTTCATTATGACCGAATTACCACACACACATTCTAACAAACAGGTATGCAATTTCACACTACTTATAGGCATGGTTTCACAAATAAATAAGAACAGATTGAGTAAACTTACCAGTTGAAGATTTTCTTCACTTCGAACTCAATCCAGCAGAAGCAAACCCTCTATGGTCTTTATTGCCCAACAAACAGCCAGCTACCAGTAGCACGATCGTCTACACGAATGGTAGCGCACGAACAAGCAGAACCGGGGACGACACCACCACTTAGAGCCCTTGGTATTCTTGAAGTGAGAATCCAAAGAGTGGACTTTGATGGAATTGGTAGAGGAAAGAGGAAAAGGATGATCGTGTAGAACGACAAGCAAGTGGGAGATGGCTATCGTATAGTGGGTGTTTGTCGCTTAGAGAAAGGTACATGATTGTGTAGGATTTACTAAGCGATCGTTTAGTAATTAGTAAGCGATCGTTTAGAAACTCCGTGCACTAAGCGATCGTTTAGGAAAACTAAGCGATCGTTTAGAGGACGCGTACGATTGTTTAGTACGCGAGGTATGCGTTCGTTTAGGCGATAAGACACTATCGTATAGGCTCTCAGCTAAGTGATCATTACGTTTTCACACTTTGAGTAATTTTTTCGAACTCTTTGCAAAAAGAAAACAAATTTTCATTTTATTCTTCAGCTACAATAACTAAATTTGATCTTCCCACTAACGCACGATTCAAGAAAAATATCCGGCCAATTATCACATAACCAACCAATTAATTAATAAATGAATATAATCATATTATATTATTAACCTATAGTTGGACATCATATATCTACTATAGTACTTTCTCCTCTACTTTATATAAATCATATTTATATCTAATTTCCTCCAAAATAATGTATCTCATATATTTAGTCAATTATATCATATATAATCAAACTCCCTCTTGTCAATTTGAACATTTCTAACTGATCCAAAAACTTATTCTCGACTTTATCCAAGATACCTAGGGGACCTTATGGACCTGTGGCTCGAAGCTCCAATGGTACATGAGTAGCTGACTAAACTCGTTAACCATGAGATCCACCATCCGTTAACTTCCAGACATTACACTAAAGACCAACAGTTGAACTCTTCTTATCACAGATATATTTCTGTGTCCATCGGATATAACCAATCATGAGTACGATGACCCTTCACAGATGCTCGTAAGTACAGCTGGGCCAATATACCGTTTTGCCCCTGTAGTTACATCTCACTTCTTAAGTACCACTGATTTCTCTAATGAACAATACAACATAGTCCAACTATGTGTGAATACCTCTCGGGCCAAGAGAAGATGTGTGGTGCCACATCGTTCAAGCCCTGGAATCAGCCCTTAAGGGAGCTATCTATCTACTTACACCTACTTCGGGGAATGATTGAATTCCACTTGTTAGCTGAGTTCCCAGCTCTCAAATCAGACGAATCCCCAAAAATATAGGTTTGAGTCGGCGACCTGGCCACTCGCAGCAATACAAATCAAAGGACCACCTCAATGGCAGGAGTTCCCAACTCACTCAAGATTGAGGTCATGTTACTCTATAATCTCCTAGTGAAGTGAAGTCTCTGTCATGAATGGTGTAATATAACGAGACGTTAACACTTTGTGGTCAGGTATTATACAAACTCTTTGTAAATAGATGCCTCCGCTCGCATGTCCCCCTACACGAATAATTAGGATCAAATCATCTGTGACAAATCCCAACACTTGTGACCATTCTACAAAGCGGGCCGCATCCATAGCATATTAGGATAAGGTTTCCCTCATATATCCATATACTACAGACCATTTTCGTTATCACTGAAGACATGATCCATATGTATGTTACCACATACATGCTTAAGTTACATCTAGATAACCACGGATTTTATGTTTATTGGTTTGTGGTAAAGCAAATAAAATAAACAATTGAGCAAAATCAAGAAGTGAAGTAAAATATCATATATTATACATCACAAGCGTTCATACAAATTGTTTATAAACTGCAGGACACGAGACTTTAGGGCATCAACCCAACACATGGCATGCCTACTTTAAGGAATGAAGTTGGTGTCCCTCCGAGATGAAACGCAGACATCCTAATGCTGGTCAACCGAGCGAAACGAATGGTAAAGAAAAAGTAAGTTCTTCGTCTTTCACTATGACATATTTTGTTAATGAGGCTATTGACATTTATCCTGAAAAAGACAAGTCCTCTTCTGATGATTCTCCTAAGAGCGTGCATGAGTTTATCGTTTTACCTAAGAACCCTAGGGTTGTTTCTAGTGAGTTTGTTCCAGATCAAACTAAAGATGGGGATTTCGAGGGTAGGGTTACGATTGACAACATCCTTGTTTCTGGTTTAGATAATTTTACTTCTACTATTTCCAACTGTTGTTTTGCTGCTGAGGAAAATGTTGGTTCTACAGCATTAGAGACAGAAAATGTATTACTGTCTAATTCTATTGTTAATGCATTAAGTGATTTTGTTGACAAAGTTATTTATGAAACGTTGGTCTTTATGTCTTCTTTACCTGTTTGCAATGAGCCTGATACTTGGATAGATAATATGAATAGAATTGTTGAAAACCCTGATGAAGAGGGTTTCGATGTTTTCCCTGAGGCAGTTGCTTTGGCTTATCAGGGTATTGATAATGTTGGAAAGGAAAGTGTTCTAGTGGTTCCTAGCACTGTTGAAGCTATGACAGTTGGTGTTAGTTTGACAGATGATCGTATATCTCATGAAATTAGTTCCGAGAAGGAAGATGTTCGTCAGGATGTTGAGGATTCTAATTTAGATGATAATGTATCTTTGTCAGAACTTACTAGGAAGAAGACTGAAAATGTTAAAAGTGGTGGTGATGCATCATCTAAAACATTAGAGTTTGAATTTGATCAGGTACAGTCTGAGAATATCTCTGATTCTCTTGAAGACAATGTCTTGAAGGATTCTCCTCCTAATTGAGCTACCCGTGCTTCTATCCAAACTTGTGGAAAGAAAGCTGCTACCTCTAGACCTACTTCTTTGAATGTGTCCTTTTTTCCTTTAAATGGTGTGTCCTTTCATACTGAGTTGGGAGCCAACCTATAGAAATATATGATTTAAAGGAAGATTATTGATGAAAATAAGCTGTCTGATCGAACTCAGGAATGTTTTGATCTTGTCAATATGATCTTACAAGCTCAACTGAATAGAATTTGGTTAAATTTGGGTCGTTTCTATCCCTAAATTGTTCAAGAATTTATTGTTAATCTTCCTCCAAATTTTGACAATCCAACCAACCCTGATTTTCAAAAGTTTCATATACGTCGTCATCCATTTATTTTTAGTGCTGATCTGATTAATAAGTATATCAATCGAACGGTGTCTGTTGGTGTTATTGAGAAACGACCTTCCTGGAGAGAGTTTGACTTTAAGTTGACTGGAGGAGCAAGGACATCTTGGCCTAATAAAGGGCAATTTTCTACTACGATTTGAGCTCCAAGTATGCTGCTGTTTATAAAGTGGAGATTTTCAATCGTGTCCATCTTCTCACAAGTTTGAGTTGTCAGTTTCTCTTGCTACTTTGTTATTCCAAATTGGCACTGGTTTTCAGTTTGATTTTGGAACTTTTGCATTCAATAAGATTAAACGACACATTGGATCAAAAGCTTAAGAGCTGCCCATTTGCTACCGTTAGTTTTTATGTGGCGTTTTATTGGCCCAGAAACTAGATCTTGTTGGCCCTAACGAGGTTGTTGGCCCTACTTAAGAACATGTTTGTTTCCGATTAGACTATGATTGTTGTGTTCATTCTGAATAGAATTTGGAACGATCCACTTTCGCTGCTCATGAAGATCTCTGTTATGATTTCCTTCAATTGGTATCAGAGCTAGGTTGTTCCGATATTCCAAATTCCCTTGTTGTATTGAACTTCTTTTTACAGTCGTGGTGGGTTTTAAGTTTTCTACGAAGCATTTAAGAGTTAAATGTGTTTGTGGATGTGTTAATGGATGTTTACGAGATGGTTTCCTCTGTTTAAAGCTTTCTTTAAGTTTACAAAGTGTTAATTTGTAAGGGCCCCTGCGTTTTTTTGGCATAATTAACAAGCAATCGAGTATGTATTTAAAGTGTTTGAAGTTTTTTGAGTCGTTCATGATGAAGTTTTGAAGCATGGAAATGCAATTCTCATCGAGGAAGAAGACCAAAGGTTGGCCGCATCGTGTAGCCTAGGCTAAACGATTGTTGAGATTTGGCTAAACGATCGTGTAGAAAAGATCTACCCGATTGTGTAGTATTTACTAAACGATTGTATAGCTAATGCTAAATGATTGAGTAAAGAGTTTACTCTATCATGTAGTGTTGGCTGCTTGATCGCATGGGCGCTTGAGGTAAATGATCGCATAGAGTTTCTGACACCCATCGTTTAGAAGGCGCACACACAAAATGATCGTGTAGTTCAGCATGCTTCATCGCCTAGTCACTAACTACATGATCACCTGGTATACGATACCTTACACTTGCTCAACGATCGTTTAGAGGATTATGCTTCACTGCATCATTGTTATCTACTTGATCGTTTTAAGACATGCACTGCACGATCACGTGACGTTCACGCTTCATTGCATTGTCAAAGGTACACGATTGTTGCTAAACGATTGTTTATGCCCATACAATGTTGCTAGACGATCACAAGAAGTTGTTACAGGATCAAGGAAACGCGATCTTCACTTGAACGGTTCAAGACCCAGTTCGCCTGTTTGAACCGGTGGATTCATTGCTCTTTGTAATAGTTAGCTTTTTTTTTTTTAGAATTTAAGGCTAATTATCCCAATTCATCAAATTTACTTAATGTACATGAGATGTATGTTTGTTTATATGCCATAGTGTATGACATATAGATTTAAAACCCACCTTATGTTATGCATTTTATTCATGCATCATATATTATAAGTGTTATAATATAGTAAATGACATGATAAAATTACGAGAAAGCATGTTCATACATCATATAATAT
Source organism: Benincasa hispida (assembly GCF_009727055.1). NCBI lineage: Eukaryota > Viridiplantae > Streptophyta > Magnoliopsida > Cucurbitales > Cucurbitaceae > Benincasa > Benincasa hispida. The sequence goes on along the minus strand of NC_052350.1, from coordinate 19,273,624 downwards.
AAGAGTTATATTTATGCATGCATTAAGCATATTCATGCATCATCTTTATATTATAAGAGTTATAGTATAAGGGTGTATGAGAGCATGTATGCTTGGTTCATTGCTTTGTTATATAAGTGTTATATACCAGTAGTAATGAATGAACAATGCATGGAGCATGACACTTAGCTTATTTATAAGAGTTATGAATGTCTTGTATGTGTTACTTTGCATTGTGGTTGGTTTTAGTTGTTTATGTTATAAGTGTTATAATGAAAATTAGAACTAAAATCAATAAGAAAGAGTTGCATGCGAACTTATGTGAACTCATGTTTTAAAAGGGTTTTAAAATTTAATTGAGGTAGACCAAAGTTTCTGGTTCTAATGAGATTAGATACCTAAGTTTAATCTTTTAAATCGGTTTAATATGATTAAATTGATTTCCATAAAAGAATAAATTTGTAATAAATCTATCTATAAGGGACCTTTTGTCTAAGGCGGGTTATGTCTAGGCTGGAGTATTTAAGTTGACGGAAATGGAATACCCCTACCTGAGAACCTACCTGGAAAGGTGAATTAGATAGATTTTCTACAAGCATGCAACAGTTGATCAAAGACTTCGTTAAAGAGTTTAATGAAAGATTATCAAAAGTTGTTCAATTTTTCAAAGTAAGAGTTACTTTTGGGCAAACCTAAAAAGTCATTTAGTTAAAATCGTTAGCCGTGTTTTCTAAGTAAACTAAACCCTAGGTTATAAAATACTCAGTAGGAGGAAAAGATATATATGATATGTAAATTCCACTCATGTTTCTCCTTGAATGTTCATGTCGTGAGATTCATGTTTGGCCTCTAGTGCCCTGGGAGCATCCCCCTTCAGATAGTGTTTGCATGAGTTAATATCAAGGTGGACGGAGAGAGTATTTATAGTAAGTGGGTGAAAGATGTGTGTCAACAAGTCCTACGGTCTCCTTCATTGGTTTTCATCGTGAGATCTTCTTGCACGGCCTTGTGGCGCCCTGGGAGCGTCCCCCTTCAGATAGTTTGCGTGGTTGGTCAATATCAAGGTGAACTCCAGAAATAGATAAGGTCGCTTTAGTTTTTGCCCCAATCGGATTTTTTTCCTTCGAATTGGTTGCTTGGGGCGGAACTCTAGGATCTAAAATGAGGGGTCACAATTACGGGAAATTGTTAAGCAAGTTAATGATTTCTTGACCAAATCAATGATGGCTAGTCATTATAGGAACAAGAGTTGTTCTGGTATTAATGAGTGGTTGAGAGTGTCTCAATTCAGAGGAGGGATAAATTGACTACCCTTTGGTGGCTTTTTTCCTAAAGCACTGAAGTGTCATTGCAAAACTAGATGTCACACGGGGTTCATTTAGATTATACTAAACCAAATTGAATTTTGTTCTGAAGAATATTTTCTAAAATCTAATGTAGATCAATGTGTTTTTTTTTTCAGCAACATGTAAGATTTTCCATTAGTTACCTCTTTTAATTTGACTGATTACGTACATTAGAAAAAGTCTCTTAAAACATATTTCGTGGTAAACAACCTCGAGTTTGTCATGGTTGAAGAGTGTCCTCAAGTCCCGACCCTTGATGCACCGCGAAATGTTCACAATGCATATAAGGTGTGAATGAAGGCTAATTCGATGGCTCGACTTCACATTTTGGCTAGTATACCTGATGCATTGGCCAAAAGGGTTGAGAACATGGTCATTGCATGTTAGATCATGGACTCGTTGCAAGAATTGTTTGAACGTCAGTTCTCACTTTTTGAGGAAAAAGGGATGGATGACAGAAACCAGTAGTGTCAGTTCCTAAGATAACCTCCGGTCTTTCTTGAATGTCAAGGGAATAAAAGAGAAAGTAATTGTTGCTGACTCTGATGAAGTTCATCGACGAGAATTGTTCTCTTAAATGGGACTTGGTGCTTTTATAGTTTCTGATACTGATCCCACTACTCTCTAGAAAAGGAAAAAGTCTAAAGACAGTAAATGTGATTTATTTGTCTTGGAGACAAGTTTGGTAGAGAATGATGATTCTGCCTGGATACTTGATTCAGGTGCTACTAATCACGTAAGTTCTTCCTACCAAGGATTTACTTCCTAGAAAATGATGGAAGATGGAGAGTTGACTCTTTAAGTCGGTATTGGTGAGGTTGTTTCAACTGTTGTTGTAGGTAGCCTGAAGTTATTTTTGGACAAGAAACATTATCTGTTACTGGATAATGTTTTTGTAGTTCTTCATATCAAGAAGAACTTAATCTCATTTTCTTGTTTAATTGAACAAGGTTATACTGTCTCCTTTTCTAAGAATAAAATGTTTATTTTCAAGAATGGTATGGAGATTAGTTTTCCTTCAATTTAAAATAACTTATATGTACTAAGGCCGTTAGTCATAAAAGCCTTGCTTAATACTGAAATGTTCAAAACAGTGAACACTACAAAAAGACCAAAGATTTCTCCTAAGGAAAACACCCATCTTTGGCATCTAAGGTTATGTCACATCAACCTCAATAGAATTGAGAAGTTGGTGAAATATGGACTTCTAAAAGGTTTAGAAGAAAACTCCTTGTCAGTATGTGAATCGTGCCTTTAAGGCAAGATGACCAAATGACCTTTTACTGGAAAAGGTTATAGAGCCAAGGAAACCTTTGAGTGTTAGATGAGTGTTAGAGATCAAGGTGGGTATGAATATTTCATCTCTTTCATAGATGATTATTCAAGATACAGGTATCTATACCTAATGCAACATAAGTCCGCTCTTGAAAAGTTTAAGCAGTATAAGACTGAAGTTGAAAAGTTATTAGATAAGAAAATAAAAACAATACGATCTAATCGTGGTGAAGAGTATATGGACTTAGAATTCCAGAACTATATGATAGAACATGGAATCACGTCCCAACTCTCTACCTAAGGTACACCTCAGCAAAATGGTGTATTAGAGAGTTGAAACAGAACCCTGTTGGACATGGTTCGGTCTACGATGAGTTATGCTCATCTTCCAGACTTGTTTTGTGGATTTGCAGTGAAGACTGCATGTTATATTTTGAACAACGCTCCCTCAAAAGTGTTTCTAAAACACCTTTTGTGCTGTGGAGAGGCCGTTAAGGTAGTTTATGCTATTTAGGATTTAGGGATATTCAGTCCACGTACTTGTGGCTAACCCTAAAATGTTGGAACCATGTTCAAAAGTTTGCCTCTTTGTAGGCTACCCCAAGGAAACGAGGGTCTATGATTTGAGTGAGAATAAGGTGTTTTTGTCGACAAGTGCTATCTTCTTGAAAGAAGACCACATCAGGGATCATAAACCACGAAGGAAGCTTGTTTTACATGAGATTTCATGTGAGACTACTAAGAGTTCAACAAAAGTTATTGAATAGACTGATAGATCAACAAGAGTTGTTGAGATCGGTTCATCTAGTCAACCATCTCAAGAGTTGAGACTACTTCGATGTAGTGGGAGGGTTTTGAACCCACCACAATGCTACATGAGTTTGACTGAAGCCCAAAACATCATGTCTGATGATGGAGTTGAGAATCTATTGTCTTATAAGCAAGCAATGGAGGATGTTGACAAGGATGAGTGGTTTAAAGCCATGAATCATGAAATGGAGTCTATGTACTTCAATTCTGTCATGGAACTTGTAGATCGGCCTAATGGGGTAAAACCTATAGAGTGTGAGTGGATCTACAAGAGAAAACGAGGTGTAGATGGAAAGGTGCAGACCTTTAAGGCTAGACTCGTGGCAAAATGTTATACTTAGGTCGAAGGAGTGGACTATGAGGAAACTTTCTCACCTGTTGTCATGTTGAAGTCTATCAGGATTCTCTTGTCCCTAGCCACATTTTATGATTATGAGATATGGAAAATGGACATCAAGACTGCCTTTCTGAATGGTAATCTTGAGGAGACCATCTGCATGGCTCAACCAGAGGGATTCATTGTTCTAGATCCAGAGCAAAGAGTTTGAAAGCTTAATAGGTCAATTTATGGGCTGAAACAAGCATCTAGATCATGGAACATTAGATTTGATAGTGTGATCAAATCATTTGGCTTTGATCAGAATGTTGATGAGTCTTGTGTTTACAAGAAAATCATCAATAGCTCAATAGCTTTCTTTGTGCTGTATATGGATGATATCCTACTCATTGGGAATGATGTAGATTTTCTGACTGACATTAAAAAGTAGCTAGCCTCCCAATTCCAAATGAAATATTTGGAAGAGGCGCAATATGTTTTAGAGATCCAAATCATTCGGGATTGTAAAAACAAGAGGTTGGCCTTGTCTCAGGCATCATATATTGACAAGATGTTGATCAGGTACTCGATGCAGAATTCCAAGAGGGGCTTATTACCGTTCAGGCATGGAATTATTTTGTCTAAGGAGCAGTGTCCTAAGACACCTTAAGAGGTTGAGGAAATTAGACGGATTCCCTATGCTTCGACTGTTGGAAGCCTTATATATGCAATGTTATGTACTAAACCTGACATTTGCTATGCAGTAGAGATTTCTAGTTGATATTAGTCCAATCCAGGATTAGGTCACTAGACAACGATCAAAACGATTCTCAAGTATCTTCGGAGAATGAGAGACTATATGCTCGTGTATGGATATAAGGATTTGATCCTTATAGGATACACAGACCATGACTTTTAGACTGATAGAGATTCTCGAAAATCGACATCAGGGTCAATGTTCACTCTGAATGGAAGGGCTGTAGTTTGGCAAAGCATCAAGCAAGGATGCATCGCAGA
>NC_052350.1:19114553-19268726 GCF_009727055.1 Benincasa hispida | reverse complement strand
TGATAGTCACAAAGATCACGTTGTAGCACAACGTTGCTGATCCGTTTACATAGGTTCTCACAACTAAAGTGTTTGAGGGTCATCTGGAGAGTCTGGGTCTACAGGACATGTGACACCTTGTCTAGGGCAAGTGGGAGATGATATTGGGGTATATTGTATGCCCTAGTTTATTGTATATTGTATTTTTTTATGTATTGTACATAAGTCTCTCGAGGCATTAGGACAAGTAGGAGATTGTTGGGATTGATGTCCTAATTCTCCCGGTGGTCTCATAGTTTGTAAACTTTTTGTACACATTGTTATTAATAAAATAAATGTTATTTTATTTGCATTTACTCATATACAATAAACTAAGATCCGTAGTTATTTCATGTAACTTAAGCATGTATGAGACATACAAGTGGATCATGCCTTAAATAATATCCTAAATGGTCTGTAATATAAGGATAAATGAGGGATATCTCATCCTGGGGACACTATGCATACAACCCGCTTTGTAGATACTTAAAAGTATTGTAAAGTGCTACAAATGGTTTGATTCTGACCATCCATGTGGAGACATGCGAGCGGGGGTGTTCTATACAAAGAGTTTATATAAGACTGGACCACGAGATGATTAGTCTCTTTATATAATGTCGTTGATAAAGGACACTTTACATTTCACTAAAATGACCAAAGGTGACATGATCTTAATCCTGAATGAGTTGGGAACTCCTGCCTATGAGGGTGGTTCTTTGATTAGTATGGATGAGAGTGGTCAGATTGCCAACTCAACAAGCCTACCTTTTTTAGGATTCATCTGATTGGGGAACTGAGAACTCAACTACACAAGACGAAATTCACTACTTCCTTGAAGTATGGGTAAGAGATAAATTTCTCCCTTAGGGGTTGATTCCGGGTCTTGAACTTAGTGGCCACACCCTCTCTTTAGAATAGAGGACTCAGTCATAGTAGGACTATGACTTATTATTCATTAGAAGAATTAGTGGTACTTAAGGAGTTAGATGTAACTACAGAGGCAAAATAGTAAATTAGCCCAACTGTACTTATGAGCGATTTGTGAAGAGTTATCGCACTATTGATTAGTTATATGGACATAAATATATTTTTAGTGTGAAGAGTGCAGTTGTCGGTCTTTAGTGGAGTGTCCGACAATTAACGGATGGTGGATCTCGTGACTAATGAGTTTAGTCAATTATACACATACCGTTGGAGCTTAGCTCAATGGGTTCAAGTTGAAAATTAGATTTTGGGATAGTTTGAAGTGTTCAAATTAACAAGAGGAAATTTAATTATATGAGATATAATTAGTATGATGTATGAGATACATTAATTGGAGGAATTAATATAAATATGATTTATATTAAGTACCATAAAATAGAAAAATAACTATGCTTTATATGTTTCATATGATGAAATATTAAAACTATAGGCAATAAATATAATATGATAAGTTGGTCATCATATTTATTTATATTATATTAATTTTATGATAATGAATTCTTTTTCCCTAATAACCGATTTGAGTGGGAGGTTATTGGAAGTTTTATGGTAACCGTGAGATAAAAGGAAAATTTTTTTCCAAAATTAGTAGTTGATTCATTTGGAAAGTTCTCACGGAACAAGCTATCAAGTAAAAAGAGTTATTACTAAGCGATAGCATTGACAGAGTCTACACAATCAACTAAGAGTTGACTATGCGATAGTTACTTGTTGATTGTTGCTACACAATCGAGTAGCAAAGTCTATATGATAGGCTTCCGTTTTCTAAACGATTGAGTACGTCGTCTATACGATAGACAGTGTTCATATCTCCCACTTTCTCGATCATCTACTCAATCATTGACCTTATTCATTCCTCAATCCAAGATCATACAGAGCCTACAACTCTTGAATTCTCATACCGAGAATACCAAGGTAACACTTGTGGTGGTGTTCTAAACTAAGTTTATGGATGAGTTGGACTCGATGGGTTCGAGGAGCATCCAAACGTTCGTGGAGGTTGTGTTCTGTTCATTGCATTCGAGTGCTGCTTTGGACGCATTGGAGATCGATCGAGGGATACTTCAAGAATAGTTCTCCAAAGGTATGCATACTCTATCCCTTGTATCTTAAAGTAGCATGTTGTAATTTCTGTTTATGCATAATGTGTTTGTTTCCGATTAGACTGTGATTATTGTGTTCATTTTGAATGGGATCTGGAATGATCCACTTCCGCTGCTCATGGAGATCTCTGTTATGATTTCCTTCATGATCTTGCTGCTCCCTCTACTGAAGCCTATGTTGATGGTCTAAGTGAAGGGTTCATAGAATCTCCTTTTAGCAGTCGTGTTCTATAGCATCTATCTACTGAACTCAAAAATATTGATGATAAGCTACTGAAGCTTCAAGAATGAAGAGAAGTTACGACCGATTTGTTAAAGAAAATTCATGCAACATTGGCATGTTCTGTTGGGGCCTCTTCTTCTCATGCTTAGCCTTAATTTTTAAGCCAGAAAGGGGGAGTGTTATGACTGTGTCTTGTGTTGCTGTGACTATGTTTTGTTTGACGGTTGTTGATGTTGGTGGTTCTTGCTGGCGCTTGATGCTTTGTTGTTTTGTTACTGTGCTTATGTTTTTTTGTTTTCTGTACGTATCTTGTTGAAGACTTTGTTTATTTTGGTTGTTTTGCTCTGGACTTCTTGTTGTTACTGTTTTTGTTAAGACTTTATTCTTGACATTTAGACATGTTATTTTGATAGCTATTTTTCGTTCTGTCTTAAAAATATAAGCCAAATGGGGAATTTTTCAGAGATTTCATTTGATTGGCTTTATATTTTTATAAGGTCTTGGTTTCTGCAGATCTCACAAAATGCCTTAACATCAGATTTAAACATCATAATATTTTCCTGCATAATATTTTTTTTATCTGGGAAAATCTGTCAGATTGGTTTTTTTTATGATATTTTCTATTAATGTGACGTGAATTATCTTTTCCTATTTGGGAGTTATTTCCTTTTCTGAATTCGTGTATAAAAGGTGAGGTTTATTGACAGCTTTTTCGAACAAACCAAATTGTATTTTTAGAGCAAGATGACTTCTGTACCTCGACCAAACTGTTTTACATTGTGTACTTGCTTGTTGTTCATTATTCTGCTGTGCAAGTTCTTCATCCGTTAATTGCAACACGTTGAAGATTATCACAGCTTAAGGGGAACCTAAGTACATTTGAAAGCCTAAGTAAAAGGGGTTTACTAACTCGATAGAAGATATCGTCGTGATAAGAGTCTCATAACTAATGTTATCAAGCTTAAGGGGAGCCTAAGTACATTTAGGAAGGAGTCTCACATCTAAGGGGAGCCTGGGTGACTTGAGAGTTGAGCTCTACGAGAGTCATTGTAATAGTTGTAAACTTCTCCCCAGACGTAGGTGGTTGATCACCGAATTGGGTTACCAACTCTTGTATTCATTTACTTGTTTTGTTTATTATTACAATTCTTGTTGGTGCTTTATGTTTAACATCTGGATTTCAAGTGACAAGTCATCCTAACACTTTTTCAAGAAGTATTGAACAAAAAATGAATTAAATGCAATCAGGAGCCAATTAAATGACAATCATAAGTAACCATATATCAATCACAACACAATCAATTGATTATCAGAAATATGAAATGGTTGAGAAAAAGTAGAAGGCAATAAGATAGTAATTGAATGGTAATCACATGGCAAATTGGATGATATAGAAAATTAGAAGAAAATTATATGATAGCAATCGACAGGCAATCAAGTAGTAATATTATAGAAGACAGAAACTATTAACTGAAAAACCTAGAAGATAATTGGATGGTAATTGACAGACAGTCATATGAAAATTAGTAGACTATTAGATGAGTACTAAGCCAAAAGCTAATCAGATATCAATCCCATGGTAATCGGATGTCAATCTCAGTAACTTCTACACAACAACTATTCCAATAAAATAAAAAGCAACTGAAAGTAAAAGAAAGAAATCTATTACATGGTAATTCGATAACACATAATAGAAGGCACGAACTATGTGACTAACAATGTAAGGTAATCATATGGAAATCAGTAGGCTAGCAAACGAGTACTCTTGTTTAAAAAGCCAGAAGATAATCAGATACCAATCACATAATAATCAGATGGCAATCTCAGTTATTTCTACACAAAAACTATTCCAATAAAATAAAAAGCAACTTAAAGTAAAAGGAAGAAATCTATTACATGGTAATCATATGACAAATAATAGAAAGTAATCATAAAGCAAGTAAAATCTAAAACAACATTTGCTAGACATTTTTTCAAAAGCAAAAAGTCACATGCAACAAACTATTCCAATTATGTGTACAAAAACTAGTACAATAATCTAGAAATCTCACCCCATTCTTCTTGCACTTGAAGCAAAAACAACTTCCCTAATAAGAGAAGTATAATATGAAACAAGTCATTGTGAGAGATATCAAACGAGCAAAAAGTAGAAATTGGAGGAGAAAGTGGAAGAAATGGGAGGAGGAAGAGGAAAAGATCAGAGGAAGAAGAAATTTGAGGAAGAGGAAGAAGTTGGAAGAAGAAGAGAAGAAATCGGTGTGGAAGAAATTGGAGTTGGAAGAAGAAATTGGTGTTGACGAAATTGGAGTTGGAAGAGGAAGTTGGTGTTAACATTGAAATCAAACCAATAGCGAAATCAGAGTTGGAAGAAGTTGAAAGAAAATGTTGGAAGAAGAAGTGAAAGAAATTGTGTTAATGGAAAATTGGAGAAGAAGTTGAAATCAAATCCTAACGTAAATATGGAAATCGCACAAATTGATTTAAATGTGTAGGGGCCATCTCGACTTTTTCTCACTCAATTAATCAACGAATTTGAGCTGCGCTTGAAGATATTGTTATTTTTGCAAAATCATAAAAGATTGTGTATAGGCTTAATATTAGTAAAAAAAAAAGTTTACCATTCCTGCAAGTGGTCCTATTTCTTTTCCCTTTCATCTTTTCTTCTTCTTTTTTTTAACTAATTAAGGAGTTTTTTTTATTGAATTTTTTTATCATTTGTAATTTCTTATTTTATGGTTTTTTTCATCTTTACATATATCTTTTTATCTTTTATAAATATTGATTTTATCTTGCAAGTTTTATAATTTATTATTAATATGTATGCAAGTTTAAAAATTTATTATACTGAGCCAATTTAGTCTTTTCTAAAAACTGAAATGCTTAAGATAAAAAAAATTAACTCTATTTTTACAAATAGTTTCTATACTACCCTATTTTTACCAATATTTTTCAAAGAGCCCTAAAACAATACTTAATCCAGTATAACAGATAAATAAAAAAATTATGTAAAAGAAAATATTTATAAAAAGGTTAATAACCACTGTTAGTCCCTAAACATTCGTAAAAGTAAAAAATTAGTCTCTGAAATTTGGTTTATAACAATTTAGTTCTTGAGCTTTTAATTTCGTAATAATTTAGTTCCTAAACTTTATTATGTAATAATTTGGACATTGTACTTTAAAATTTGTAAAAATTTAGTCCCTATGGTAGAAATTAGGGTTAAGATTTAATGACATTTCTTTTACAAATAAACTGATTAATTAATTTAGAGACTCAATATTTTTATAAAATATAAAATCTACATCATAAAATAATAAAAATTGACATCTAATTTTGATAAATTTGTTTATGTTGGGGACTAAATTATTAAAAAAAAAATTAAAAGTATAAGGATCAAAATATTACATACCAAAGTTTAGAAACTAAATTGTTGCAAAATTGAAAATATAGGGCCAAATCGTTACAAACTAAAGTTTATGAACTAAATTATTACTTTTACGAAAGTTTAAGGACCAAAAGTATTTTTTAACCTTTTTTTTAAAAGAAAATTAAACAAAATAAATAAAAAGTTTTTCTTTTTGGTTAATTCCTAATTTAGTTCTCTTGAGGAGTGGGTTTTGGTCTAATATAAAATAAATCAAGATAATATGAGATAATATAAACTAATAAAAGATAATATGAAATTTGATCCTAACGATTAAGATAAAATCCTAGATCAAATCCCCTATAAATAGATCATAAATTGTATGAGGTAACTAAAATTTCTGACTTCTTCTATACTTTCCAACTCTCTTACTGACTTAGGCATAGGAACCATTATTCCTTGTTTTGCAGGTCCTCTCTTCCCCAAATTACAAACTTAACTGTTGGTGTCATGTGAGGGCTAAGTGTGTTTTCCCTACCCCAAATTTTGCATCAACAGTTTGGCACCATGAACGAGATTGATCTACCAATTCAAAGTTGAGAATCTTTACAAAATTTAGAAAACTCAAAGCTATAGTGACCTAGTCTCAACAAGGAAGGAGTTATAAAAGAATCCATGGGCAAATCAGATTCCTATGACCAAAATCAAAGGAAGTCGTGGATGAATTAGATCCTATAATCAAAATCAAAAGAACTCATGGGTGAATTAGATCCTCATGACAAAAATCAAAGGACATTGGTGAATTAGTTCCTTATGTCTCAACTCAAAGAAGAAAATTGGTATTATAGTAAATAAAAAGACTTTATGAAGATTGGGGGCTTGATTTATTTAAGAGAGAGAGAGAAAACATAAAAAGAGAGGGAAAAAGAGAAAAGGGAAAAGGAGAAAATAAGAGAAATTGTCCAAAATAACCCTTATAATTTTTATATTACAAAAGTAGCACGCTTTTTGAAAATTCGTCAAAAAAGCTTATCTCGAGCTTCTCGAACGAGATCGACCCCGAGATTGAGTTAAAAATTTGATATTAAAATAAATCACCCACGTGTACGTAATCATTTAATCGAAAAGTAGTTTTACGAATAAGCTCTTAATAATAATATTATTATATTATTATAATATCATTGTTTGAGAAACCTAACGATTGGCTTGCTCTACAAATTTGATTCTAAAAACATTTTCCAAGTGTTATGAAGTCTTGAAACTCTCACAGCCCATCTCTTGCAAAAGATAAGAAAAACAAGGTATATATATTGATATTGTCTTTTATAAATGTGTTTGAATTGTTATTTGCATGTTGTTAAACCCAATCATTATTGTTAGCATTGTCGTTTATGTAATCTTAGTGAAAATTCACCCATCTTGCCCCAGATTTATTATATTTACCCCGAGATTTTGATTAAGGTTTGAACTCTCAGGCGAGATATTGATATTTTTTCACTGAGATTACGTATTCTCCCCCAGATTTTGTATGATTTTAGTAATTTTTTTTTTGTACATTTGTATGAATTTTGTCAGGATGCCTCGTATATTTATTTGTTTCAAGGGCAAATGTAAGGAGAATGAGAAAGAATATGTAAGAGGGCAGTTGAAAGGGTTGATTGTAAACGTCAAAATAACGAATGAGGAGTTCTTACGAGAAGTATATAGAATTAGTGGGATAAGTTCAGTTGAGTTTGATTTGGTAATAAGGTGTTCGTACAATGTTAGGCCAAATATATATGCCCTTGTGATCAGTAATCAAGAAGATTTTCATTTTTTCTTAAACTATGATGATGTGTCTCGGATGGCTCTTTTGGTGTCGAAGTTACCCTTGTTGGGGTTGATGCCCTAAAGTCTCGTGTCCTATAATTTGTAAACAGTTTGTACGAACGCTTGTGTTGTTAATATATGATACTTACTTTGCATTTTGTATTTTTGCTCAGTTACTTGTTTTATTTGCTTTACCATAAACCAATAAACATAAAATCCCTGGTTATCTATATGTGACTCAAGCATGTATGTGGTGACATACAAGTGGATCATGTCTTGGAGTATAACCAAAATGGTCTGTAGTATATGGATATAAGAGGGAAACCTTATCCTTGTAATGCTACGGATGCGTCCCGCTTTGTGGAATGGTCACAAGTGTTGTGACTTGTCACAGATGGTCTGATCCTGATCATTCGTGTTGGGGACATACGAGCAGGGGCGTCCTATACAAAGAGTTTGTATAAGACCTGACCACGAAGTGTTAACGTCTCGTTATATAACACTGTTCATGATAGAGACTTCACTTCACTAGGATGACTATAGGTAACATGACCTCAATCCGAGTGAAATGGAACTCCTGCCACTGAGCGGCGTCTTTGATTTGTATGGGTGCGAATGGCCAGGTCGTCGATTCAAACCTACCATTTTGGGGATTCGTCTGATTTGGGAGCTGAGAACTCAGCTACATAAGATGGAATTCACTCCTTCCCCGAGACAGGGGTAAGTAGATAGATGGCTCCCTTAAGGGCTGATTCCGGGGCTTGAACGATGTGGCGCCACACACCTTCTCTTGTCCCGAAAGGTGTTCACACATAATTGGACTATGTTGTATTGTTCATTAGAGGATTCAGTGGTACTTAAAGAGTGAGATGTAACTATAGGAGCATAACGATAATTTGGCCCAGCTGTACTTACGAGCATCTGTGAAGGGTCATCGTACTCATGATTGGTTATATCCGATGGACACAGAAATATATCTGTGGTAAGAAGAGTTCAGCGGTTGATCTTTAGTGGAATGTCTGACAGTTAACGGATGGTGGATCTTGTGGCTAAAGAATTTAGTCAGCTATTCACGTACCGTTGGAGCTTCAAGCCATAGGTCCATTAGGTCCCCTAGGTAGTTTGGATAAAGTCGAAAACCAGTATTTGGGTTAATTTGAAATGTTCAAATTGACAAGAGGAACTTCAATTATATATGATATAATTGGACTGATTAATTATATATGATATAATTGGCTAAATATATGAGATACATTATTTTGGAGAAAATTAAATATAAATATGATTTATATCAAGTAGAGGAGAAAATATTATAGTAGATATGTGATATCAAACTATAGGATAAAAATATAATATGATTATAATAAATTAATTAATTGGTTAATTATATGATAATTAAGCCAAATTTCACGTTTGGGCATGGGTTAGTGGGCAGCGTCGGTTATTGTAACTGATGAGTTAAAATGAAAAAGATTTTCATTTTGAATCCCCCGTCAATCGTCCAAAGTATTTGTGGGAGAGCGCGCGTTGGAGAATTGTTGAACGATCGCTTAAGTGTTTTTAAGAGACTATAGGATAGCTCTTCTCCGCCTAAACGATCGCACACTATCACCTACACGATCAGATAACTTCTCTAAATAATCATATAGTGTGTCGTTTTTACTAAATGATCGTTCAGTAAATGCTACACGATCGTGTAGCTCCTCCTAAACAACAAGCACTTCTGCTATGCGATAGCGTCATTTTCCCTCCCACTTGCTTATCGCCTACACGATTTGTGTTTTCTCATTCTTCTACCAAATTCACCAAAGACCACCCTTTGGGTTTTCACTCCGAGAATACCTGGGGCTCTTTAGTAGTGGTGTCGTCCCCGTTGCGGTTGTGGGTTTGCAGTTGTTCGTGCTGCTGTTATTGACGTTTCCGCTGGGCGTTGGTAGATCGCTTGGAGGGTTCCGCTGCGTTGGAGTTCCGAAGTGTGAAGACTGTCTTCAACTGGTATGGAACTCTCTCCCTTGTTATATATCTTTGTCTTAGCATGCCGATAATTAATGTTTGTTTGCATAATTGTATGTGTTGAATGTATATTGTTGTATTTCGGTCACTGTGAGATCAGAGTGATCCGAATGCGCTCATGGAACTCTTAGATATGAGATCCTTCAATCCTAACAATCCATAAATCTAAAAGTACGGTATCGTCATTTCCAATTCAAATGGCTCAAAATGTTCCCTTATTTCCATCTCATCTTGATTTTATTCCCGAATACAATGTGGGTTCGAATGAGGTGCGACCATTAAGTCCATTGAATAATAATATATGTCTGGTAGAATTTGGTGATGATATAGATGGGTTGTTGAATAGAAATATGTGGATATATCTGAGGCGACTGTTAATGATGAGTTTATATATGATGTAGACATGTCAACGAATTCTGATGTGAACATTAATGTGGAAGATGTGGATATATCTAAAGCGTCTGTTAATGTTGATCATTTGGATCATGTGGACTCGATCAATGACCAGAACCGATGATAGCAGAGGTAGATTCGATGTTGGGCCACATGCACCTCGAGATTTTATATAGAATGATCTTAATAACTTAACAATCATCCAAATCTCGGGACACATTCAATGAATCTCAGGCACACTTCATCAAATCTCGATCGAGATTAAAATGGATTTCAAGCAAGATAATATGAAGTATCTAGAAAATCATTAAATACAAACAAGATACACAAAAAAAGACACAAATATTGAAAGAACGAAAATATACAACTCACATTTCTCAAATATCTCAAATACACTCTAAAACCCTAACAAACGCTAATTTAAGATGAAAATATAAACTAAACGAAAGAAATAGTGAAATACCTCTATGATGACGAAGCTTAAAGGTGCAAATAACCGTGTTAAGGATGCAAATAACCGTGGAAATGAATGAAATTTCAAAGCAGTGAGGGAGCTCCCGGGCGAAGTGAGAGCTAGAATGCTTTTGCGTATAGATGAAGAGTTTTTCAGTCATAAGTATTTTTGTCCTTTCACAAGACTGGGTCATTTGAATTCTTAATGTTTAAATTTCAATCTTGGGGTCAATCTCACCTGAGAAGGTCTTAGATAAACTCTTTTGACGAGTTTTTAAAAAGCGTGTTATTTTTGTAATGTAAAAATTATAAAAGGTTATTTTGGACCATTTCTCACAAAATAGGGATAAAAACAAAAAGTAAAAACCCTAAAAAATGTTCATCTCTTTTTCTCTCTCTCTTTCACGCGTCAGGAGGATGATAGGCTCTAACGGCTACAAATGACAGGGAGCAGTGACAGTAGCGGCGACAATCGTTTATGAACGACGACAAGCAGCAACAACGAACGACTCTGATTGAAGTTGTTGAGCAGTAGTGGTGGCTTCAACCTTGGACGGTTCTGAGAGGTGAGCAGGCGAGCGGCAGCCTCAGATGACGGTAGTGGCGAGCGAAAGTAAATGGCAGTGAGGAGCAAATCTGTAACGACAAGAGCAAGTGGTGAAAAATGGCTATGAACGATGATGCTCTGAGCGGTAAAAGCGAGTGGCTCTAAACGGTGACGGTGAGCGGTGGTGGTGAGTAGCGTCTTCAAACAGTGGCAACGGCAAGCAGCGGGCAACAATTTTGAACCTCAACGGTGAGCAGCAACAATGAACGTGCGTTTCGAATGGCGGTTTCGACAAGATGAGGACGACAAACCCGATCAAATACAAAAACCCATCGCCGGAAAATTACTCCTCCTATAGCAACCACCATATAGCAGCGACAACTAAAGATATTTTCTTATGGTTAATTCTGGCGATGTTTCCGGCAATGGAGTAATGGCATGATTCAATGGTAGGCGAAATCCACCAATGCTTATGATGTGAATTTGGCAACTTCATTTTTTTTTAGATCTTGACTTGGTGGTGGGGCTCCAAGTCTTCCAAGTGGAGTAGCCATGGGCATGATTTTCTCATTAAGTGGATTTTGAGATTGGTAACAAAATAGAGGAAAAAACTTTTTAGAGAGAGGGATGATGTAGGATTAAAGGTTTACCATGAAACATTTGCAACATTTGGAGTTTCCATGGAAAAAAAAGATGAAATTTTCTGCAACAGTGATGGAAATATGTATCCAAGGCAATCAGTTGACTAACAATGATGATTAATTGATTGACCATGAACATAACATTGTGCGATAAAAGTTCAACCGTAGGATTTCAAAAGATTGCTCTTGGTTCAAGAGTGCCGACAAAAGCTGGGGTTATAAAAAATTTGCCATCATGAAAGAAAATTTTGAAAGTGAAAATCAATGCCCCTAACTCTATCTTGACAAATTTGAGGTCGTACGATTCAAACACCAAAGACAATGACAAATCATCCAGAATTCTTCATTGCAATAAGATCAAAATTTCAATTGGAGCTGAATTCTGACGCATCAATTTACAAAAATTCATACAAAATTGCAAGACATGAAATAAGTTTTACTTTGATATTACGCTAATCATTTTTCATGTATATCCTAGATTATTGATTAACTCAAATACGTAAAGAATATTCATTATAAATACTTTTGGAAGCAACATAATTTCTTAAACAATAAAATACTTGGATACAGAAGATTATGAAATATTCTACAACAACTAGAAGTTGGGGATTTGATTATTCACCAAAAGGGAAAATTGTTATGAGGAACCCAATTGGGACTCAAACAATTTTCTTAATAAGGATATTTGCAGAAAAACTAGGGGTTGGTCACTCTACAATTAATTAACCAAATTCAAAGTCCAAAATTTGAGGACCATCTCAGGTTGAATTGAAGACATTTTCGAAGTCCATAAAAAAAAAAAAAAAAACAAGTTGGTTAACTCCACTTAAGTGCAGGAGGATAAAAACCAGGGAACTGATTAGATACAATGACAATCTAATCAACACTCTCGATTAGGCATGTCACAAGAGAAGGGAATGATCCCTAATTGACGAAAAGCCAAGTTTGTACACCTATGCTCATTGGAAAAAAAAAAAAGATAAGTACGGTGTAAATATGTCGCCTAACGCTGCTTAATTTTGATAGATGCGTGCTAGGAACTCAATTGTACTTTTTTTGGGAAAAAGATTTCAATTGTACATGCCAGGCAAGGCTAGAGAGTCCTTGGCAATCTTGGAAGGCCAAGTTCGTTACGAAGACGAAATCAAGCCTTTTAAAGGAAGGTATGTCGTAGAATTTAAAGCAATAATCAAGGTAGAAAGTAGTAGAAGGTGAAAGCAATACTCTTAAGTTTGCATCAACACACACAACTTGCAAGTAGTCGATCCTCAAAACTAAACTTATGTGTGGGGACTAATATTGAGGAGTGGAATTTGGCCGAATATAAAATAAATCAAGACAATATGAGATAATATAAAATAATAAAAGATAATATGAGATTTGATCCTAGCATGCTAGGGATTAGGAAACTCTTATCCTAACCCTAGTAGGATTAAGATAAAACCTTAGATAAATTCCCCTATAAATAGACTATCATGGCTCCAGATGAGGTAACTAAAACTTCTAACTTCTTTCCTACTCTCTAATTCTTTTACTGACTTAGACATCGAAGTTTTTTTTTTTTTTTTTTTTTTTTTTTTAGCAGGGTCTCTCTTCCTAAATTACAAATTCAACTATTGGTGTCATGTGAGGGTCAGGTTCATTTCCCCTATCCCAAATTTTGCATCAACAAGTTCAGTCTTACTTTAAAAAAAATTGCATCACGACCTATAAGAACATTTCTCACATACAGGAACACCACCAACAGGACCCCTTGCTATTCTCTGACAAGGGATGAGATTATAGTTTCCTTTAGTGTTTTGGAAGATGGATTAAGGTTGGATGTCTTATCCTAGTAACACTCTGGGTACGATTCATTTTGTAACTGCTACAATTGATTTGATCCAAATTGTTTATGTAAAGACATGCAAGTAGGGGTATCCTATATAATGAGTTTGTATAATACTGGACCGTTTTATATTTAATCTCTTTTTGTAACACCATTGACTGAAGAGATTAATATTTCATAGAATAACCATACAACTTGATCTCAATCTTGAGTGAGTTATGGACTTTTGTCTATGAAGGTAGTGAAGAAATTGAATTCCTCATGAAAACGTGTGAACACCGTGACATTGACATCCAATTTTGAAAACAACAAAATATAGAAAAATACATACAGTACAATAGGTTAAACATTCACCCCTAAGGCATGCTTCTTGTTTGGGATGATTATATGCGTTAAATATGGTTATGCGTTAATTTGAATGTGTGTTAATGTAGTTGATCATGCGCTCCTATCATAAGTTTTCTTGTTCTCTTGCCAAGTATAACAAGATCACAAGTTTCTCGGGATGATCTGAGGTCAAACTTGAGGACTTGCAGCTAAAGACGGTTATAAAGTAATGTGTTTGAGGTGGAATCTAAATGACTAAAATAAAGAAAGTAAGAAGCATACAACTAACTACTATGTGATGAATTAACTAATGTGACTAAACTAAATAAACAGGCGGTGAGCATATGAAGAATAATTATGAGAGTCTTTAGGGAAACAATAGCTTTAACGCTTAATAGAAATGCATGGGAAAAGTAGAGTATAGGGAAAATCAATGTCACATCTCTAAGTTTAGCTTTAAGCGAAATCCTGGCTCGCATTATCTGTTTATCGCACACCTCTCTGTGGCTAGCCACATTTGCCATATCTCTATGACGCATCTATCTCTAGAAACAATTCTTACGTTGCTTAGTGAGTTCCACAAGTACTTACCCTCTCGGGTAATTGGTCATAGTTGTTTGACTCAATGAGTGATCAAAAGCAAATATTCAAATAATTATACACTAAGAAAACAGGATTGACCTCTAAAGGTTCAACTTAGTTCAAAGCATTAACTTTCCTTTAACCCTATGAAGATTAGCAACACATAGTAAATGAGAAAATGATGGTCAAGATAAGGAAGATAATGACGGTAGACATGATAATATATATATAGATATGTTGATTACAAGATGTATTAATGTCTTAAGCTAAAATATAATACAACAACAGAGATAAGATAGAAAGATGGATGACTAGTTTTCAACAATCTCTTGCTTCCAACAGATGTGAGTCAAGGCTGTCGGTGATGGAATGGTAGCGTGAAGTGAAGAAGGTCCTCTCAGACTCTTGCTTCAGCATAGTTCCGGTTGTCAATTGAAGGTGATCTATGAAAGTGAAGAACTCTTAGGAAAACTCTTAAAATGTGCTTTCTTCTGTGACCACAGGATTCTGCCTAAGGTAGAGTTCCCAAATATTTTTCCATTGATGTCAAGGCTCTATTTATAGAGCCACCCTCTGATGACCTCGGGGATTCTATATTAGATAGTCACCATCCCTGACAAGGTAGGTGAGGATGTCAGCACTGCTATCATGGTCATCACTCTAAAGTTGTAGTAGAAGATTCACTAGAACAAGATTAGAGATCCTGAGGTATGCGATCAACATTTCGTTAAGAGGATCAACCATGCGATCAACTTCTGAAATAACTTCAAAATATACACTTTAACGTACGTTAACTCATGATATGTAGTCATCAGGATTTTTTTTTTTTTTTTGTGCTCTTCAACGCAAGTATCATTTTTAGCATGAATTCCTAGCATTATTAACGCATGATATGCTTATCTACCCTCATTATTCTAAGTAAAATGCTACAATAACTTGTATTTCTACATGTTATCACTTCTATAGAGGAGAAAGTGAGAAGAGAAAATAAACTTACCCTTATAAACTTTCTCTTCAAGTATTTTTCCCTCCTCGAGATCACGAGTACTTCTTTGCATGAATAGCAACAAGAGGAACATGACACCACCAACCAGTTATCTTACTAGACAAGGAATAAAATTGTTGGATTTCTCTAGAGTTTTTGGGAGAGGGAAGATAAATTATGGGATTTCTTGAGAGAGATTTTACCATTTCTTTCTGTTACCTTGCAATTCTGTAACTCTCAGGATAAAAGGTCTATAACAAAAATAACGTGAAGGGAATAACTCCCCTCACTCCAGCAACTACTCCCCTGCAACCTGTAGGGGAGTTTTTAATATTATTTAATTTATTAAATTAAAATAAAATATAATTTTAATTAAATAAATATTATTAATTAATCTAATTAATTTATAATAAAATTAAATAATAAATAAGATAATTAATTAATCTCATTAATTAATTATAAATTCAATTAAATGTCACACATTTACTTCAACATGCATCTAAATCATAATCAAATGAATAACTCTCTCATAATCTATAGTTTTAATATGAACTTTATTCATATTAAATTGTAACCTATAGTATTTATAAGAATCATATTCATATAATTAATATTTGAATGTTATTCAAATATTTATTTTTCACATATTATATAGTTTTAATTATAAAGCATATTTATAATCATTATACTTTATCTTAATCACATTAGTATAGTTAATACCCTTAAATCCCTTAAATAATTTGAACAATTCAAATTATTCCAAAGACAATTGTTCCTTATTATATCTTTAGTGAGCTAGCAAAAGGACCTAATGAACTTACTGATAAGAAGCTCCAATGATACGAGATTAATTAATTAAACTCTTTAATTAAATTAATCAACATTCATTAACTGTAGATCATACCACTAAAGATCCACAACTGCATGCTTCGCAATGTATATATACTTCTATGTCCATAGATATAACCAATCAACAGTAAGTCGACCCTTCATGAATTGCTCGTAACTATAGTTGGGTCAAACAACCGTTTTATCCCTATTGTTACATCTAACTCCTTAAATATCGCCGATCCCTCTAATGAACAAACAATTTGTAGTTCAACTATAAACTAATCCCTCTCAAGCCAGTGAGAAAGTAAGGCCTCATTGTTCAAGATCCGAAGTTAGCTATCAAGGAAGCAATTCATCTACTTACCCTCAAGATGAGAATGAGTGAATTCCATCTTGTGTAGCTGTGTTTCCAACTCCCTACTTAGACAAGTCCCCAAAATGATAAGCTTATTGAGTCTGCGAATCTGGCTACTCTCACCCATACAAATAAAAGGATTGCCCTCATAGTCAGGAGGTCACAACTCAGTTAGGATTAATGTCGAGTCACCTATGGTCATCCTAGTGAAATGTTAGTATCTATACCGTCACTTGCATGACTCCATATGTACGATTAGGATCACATCGTTTTGTAACACTTTACAACTATTGTAACAATTATAAAGTGAGTCGTATCCATAGTGTCACCAGGATAAGGTATCGAAACTTATCCATATACTGCAGACCATTTAGGTTATTACTTGGTCATACATGTTTAAGTTACATAAAATAACCTTGAATCTTAGTTTCTTGGATTGGGTTAATGCAAACTAAACGTCGAATAAAATAACATATTATTTTATTTTAAAAAATAATTTGTGTACAAAGAATTTATAAATTACAAAACACACGAGATTTAGTGCACTAATCCCAACAGACAATCCTTTGATTTGTATGGGTGAGAATGACCCGAATCGCCGACTCAAAAAGCCTCCATTTTGGAGATTTGTCCGATTATGGAGCTGGGAACATAGCTACACAAAATGAAATTATTCCTTCTCGCCTTTTGGGTTAGTAGATGAGTAGCTCCCTTAAGTACTGATTCCAAGTCTTAAACAAAAGGTACTCCCCCCTCTCACTGGTCCGGATTGGACTTGGTTTATGGTAGAACCATAAACAGATTATTCATTAGAGGGATCAGTGGTACTTAAGGAGTAAGAGGTATTTACAAAGATAAAATAGTAATTTAACCTAGCTATAATTATGAACTACTCATGAAGGATTGACTTATTATAATGGTTAAATCCATGGATGCAAAAATATCCTACAGTGCAAAGAGTAAAATTGTGGGTCTTTAGTGAAGTGACCCACAGTTAATGAATATTTATTAACATAATTGAAGAGTTTAATTAGTTAATGTTGAGTAAAAGAAGCTTTTAATCTTTAGGTCTATTAATTCCCTCTGCTAACTCATAACGGGTAAACAAAAACCAATAGTTTTGGAAGAATTTGAATTATTCAAATTATTTAAGGGTGTATATGATACAATTAATATAATATATATAGGTGCATTATATATTTACCATTTTATAAGATTCAAAATTAAATTTTATAATAAAAAGAGATTAATATATTTGAATATGATTCAAATATTAAAATAGTATGAATTAGATTCATATTAAAACTATGAGTTAACAAATTAATGTGAATGAGATTCATATTAAAAACTATAGATTATGATATATATATATATATATATATATATATATATATATTTGAATAAGATTCAAATATTTGAATTAAATATTTGATATTTATTTTATAAAAATTAACTAATTAATCCATTTATTTGTTTATTTATTTTAATTAAATTAGAATTATTTTAATTTAATTAAAGGAAATTAGTGGGTGGCATTTTTCTCTACAAATGGAAAGTGATTGTAGAAAAAAAATTGTTAAGAACTCTCTCCTTCCTAACTCCCATTTAGGCTCTTTCAATATTTTACAGCGAAAAGAGTTTTCTCTTAAAATATCTCCACATGAATACAAATTTCCTTCACTTTTTTCAAAAATTCTATTATCACAAATCAATCTTTGCCAAGAGAATAGCGGGAAAGACCCCATGGTGATGTCACAATATTGTTCATGGAAGATCAATTTGTTGAGGAATTGTGAAAACCTTTAGAAGTTTGAAGAACGGTTCTTCAAAGGTATGTTTCTTCTTCCTTAGTTTCATGTTTAACTTATTACATATTGATGTATGTTTCTTCTTTTCTGTATTGTAATTTTAAAACAAAATTGAAGCAAAGCAATCACCATTGTGGGATTTGATCCCATCAAGAAAGTGTCAGCACTACTACAAAAACCACATTACTTGACGCTTGGAACTTTTGAGTACTTGATGTTTTAATAAAAAAGTAAAGTAACACGTAAATTTGATGAAAAACGTCAAGAATAATGAAAAAAATGGAGGTTGACAGAAATTTTCATATTTTTTTCATTTCGTTTTTACTCGATGCTTTATAAATGTCAAGTAATTTTCAGGGATTCATATATTTAAAGAGATGAAGAATTGAGAGAGGTGTCCCCAAACCCCCAAATCATCCCAAACCCTTCACATCGGTGGTTTCTCTTCACGCCGTCGATGATTCTTTCACGCTGTTGGTTCCAATTTACCTCACCGATTCCTTACGCTGCCGCTCCAGTTCCTTCATGTCATTAGGTTTCTTCAAATATGTGCACTTTTACTTCCTTCTTCTGCATTTCTTTAACAAAAATTGTTGCTCTCACTTCACTCAACCCCAACGACGGCTCTTACTCTCCTTTTCTCAAAACCAATAGCGTCGTCGAGACCATTTCGATCAACAATCCACGGCTACGGCAGCGGCTTTCGAAACCTCATCGGGCCTCTGTTTTTGAAATCGAAGGTATTGGTGGCAGAAGTTCAAAGACGTCGACCCTAGGCAAGTCTCGGAGTTTCATTTATCATGTGATTTTGATTTAGTGTTCTTGTTTATTTTTTTGTGCTGAAAATTAGAGGTATTGATTTTGGGGTTTAGGGCATAATCTACTAATATTGAAAATATCTCACTAGATGGTAACTTATTTTACACTTACAGTCCCTATGGACTCTAGAAGAATAAATTTCTTGAAATTGAAAGCAATTTGATATGATCTTTAATTTCAACCTGCTTCGCTACTCTCGACGTTCAATGCAATAGAGCTCTTGTCGTTGCTCTTGACCACCTCTGCAATGAAAAAAGGATAAGTAAAAGTAGTAGGTATTTTTTGGTAACTCTTAAAGTGATTTTCAACTTTCTTCTTTGTACTTTCCATTTCTCATCATCTTTTATTTTTATTTTTTATTTTATTTCTCTATATAAGCCCTTCTCCTTTTTTCCCTATACATAAATCCTTTTAATTTTATTTTGGGGTAAACACATTAAGTTGACGAGTAAAAAGTATTAAGTTATGAAAACCTTGATCCATAATAAATGTCAAGAATTTAGATACTTGATACTTAAAATAAGTCTACATATATCATATATCAAATAAATTACAGCTTGACGCTTTTAGCCAGTCAAAAATTTCTCTTATTCTTGACACACGTCAAATAATACTAATACTTGACTGCAAAAAACATCAAATAATACAGATTGCTATGGTTGGAAGGATGTTCAATAGCATTGAGGTTTTGGAGAGTTTCTTTGAATTCCTTTTGTCATTGCTCGTCTTTTTCGGCCGCTGTTGACGACGCCACTGGGTTGGTCTATGTAAGAAGAGGACGGCTCGTTCGGCGGTGTGGCCGTGTAGATTTGGGTTACGAGATCCTCATCGGTGGTTAGTGTATGTTCATCTATTATCTTTCCTTTTTCGGAAGAAGGGGATGAGATTAGGGAGGGTTTTTATTTTTTTAAGAATTTAGAATCGTTTGAAATTTAAAACATTTGGGAAGGGACACCATGTGCTAACTAACCTTCAATTGTTAGGACTATGTGACTTTCTCACGTGGGTGGATTCAATTTGGTATATATTTCAATTTTAAGTTCAAGAAAGATATTTAGATGTGAAATTTTTTTAAGGATGGCCTACTCCCAACTCCATCAATGAATAAAAACCCATCCTTAAAAAATAAAATGAAAACCAACCTTCTACTTAATTACATTAAAGCATACTTATCTCATTTTATGTATCATCGCATTAGAGACATCTCTTCTAATTTCAAGTTATCGCTTGTCGGAGCCTCATCCAATGTGTAGACTATTGCAATTTTCATTTTTCTCATGTTTTTGCGGCCAAATCTCGCAGGAACCATTTTATCGTGATTGTACTGAATTCAATATGTTTTGGGACATGAGTTCAATATGTTTTGGGACAAGCCAATTCTAAAGGCTTTCTATTGAGTAGATAGAGTATATAAAGAATTTGATGTGAGAAAGTGGAGAAAGAATTTACCATTTTACTTCTCCAATTTTGAAGAATATGTGTTTGGTCTTTTGGTTTTCAATATACACCTTTTTAGTCCTCAAATTTTTAAAAATAGATTCATTTGATGTTAGAATTTTCAAAACGTACATTTTTAATCATAGTTTTTAATAATTGGCTTGAAAGGTCCTTCAAATAATTTATTGTTATCATTTTAAATAGGAAAATTATTTCAAATGGTAAAACTGTTGAAAATATTTACAAGATATAGCAAATTTTTCAAATCAATTGATAGTCTATCAGTGTCGATCATTGATAGTTCTAAAATTTTGTCATATTTTAGTTTATTTTTCTATATTTAAAAATAGCCTTTTTAAATAATTATATGGCATTTTATACTATAATAATATTTTTTAAAAATGATTTCCTCTCTGCTGTTATTTTTTAAAAATATTTTTCTAATTTAAATATCATATATTTATTTTTTTTAAAAAAATACTTCAAGGATCTTTTAAACATATTTTAAAAAGTTTAATGTCTAAAATGTACATTTTGAAAACTCAGAAACTAAATGCATATATTCTTTAAAACTCGATGACTAAAACTATATATTTTTAAAATTTAGGGATCAAATTAACATAATCTTCAAAACTTGAAGATTAAGAAGATAAGTTTTCCTAAATTTTTTTTTTTTTTTTTGGGGGGGTGGGGGAGGGAGGGGGAAAGTTAGCATAAATTTTTTTAACTTATTTATTAGGGAAAATATCAATTTATACCTCTAATTTTTAGGATTATATTAATTAAAACTCAACTAATTATTATTTTGATTTGAACTTTGAACTTTCACAAGTGTATCAATTTACACCATTCTCTATATTTTGTTCATCATCAATATTGTGTGAAACTTGTGATTTGAGTCAATTAAACTTCTAAATTTTCATAAATCAATCAATTTAAATCTTACTATCACCTTCAAAAATCATTCAATGGATTGATTCTCAAATATATGTAGGCTTCTTAAGATGTTAATTTTACAAAATGGACAATTAGAGTTTACACGGACGATTCTTAAAGGAAATTATGACTAAGTGTTCATTCATTTATGAAAGTTTAGAAGTTTAATTCATACAATTAGAAGTTCCGCACGAGATTTTTCAAATGGAATATAATGGAGAGTGTAAATTGACACATTTACGAAAGCTTAGAGATTAAATTGATAAAATTATTAGTTCAAAGTTTAAATTGATATAATATCCTTAAAATTTAAGAACATAAATTAATATTTTCCATATTTATTATTGTATTTTTAGTTCAAGTGGTGGAGGATTGTATAATGGTTATAAACCCACTAGGTATCAAATTATTATTCATATTTTTATTTATAATTTTGATGTAATTATAATATCTTTCAATTTTATCATTTTTATGACATAGTAAGCAATGTCATATTCCTATGATATGTGACGTGGTATTAGAATTTTCATTGGAAGACTATCTAAAGTTTTGTCTTTAGGCTATTTTAGACAAATTATGTAGAATTGAACTTCGGTCTTTGTGCTTCTTTCAAGTTTCGTCATTAGAGCTTTTTGAAAAAATTTTAATCATGTATTGAGTTGCATGCCAAAAGCATTATTAAAGAGGAATTGATCATCTTATCTTGTGAGTGTTCGAATCTTCAACCAATGAACTCGTTCTTTATCTCAAGCGCTTTGATTTCAATGCAATCCGTGTCTAACTAAATCCTTAGGGCTGAAATCATATCAATTTGGGGATTTTACTGTTCGAGAATTAGGGATTCTCATTCCAAAAGAGCTTTTAATTCCAAGTCATTAGTATTT
This sequence comes from Benincasa hispida, assembly GCF_009727055.1. Lineage (NCBI taxonomy): Eukaryota > Viridiplantae > Streptophyta > Magnoliopsida > Cucurbitales > Cucurbitaceae > Benincasa > Benincasa hispida. The sequence goes on along the minus strand of NC_052350.1, from coordinate 19,246,386 downwards.
TTCGTATTACATATCGTCCTTAAGATGTTAATTAATATATATCTTATCAATTTTGTGAATGATGTTAAATATTATAACAACAAAATCTTTTGAGTTAAAATGAATGCAGTTCTGTCCTAATCTTCTATAAAGTTATGAAATTAAATTGTAAATGATATATATTCAATTTACCAAGATGTTCACAATTAATATTGTGTCCTTTCCGATGAATAAGAATATTTTTGGAATGATTTCAAAATGAAAATTTTCAAAGTCATTGACAACTAAAAATCTATCCAAAGATGATAAATATTTTGTACATTTCACTTTAATCTAAACATGTCGTAAAAATAGGTAGATTTTTAATCTTTATTAATTAGTTAATTTGCTGTTATTACTCAACTATCATTTGTTTTTTCTTTTTCAAATACTACCACATGCTTTTTTTAAATAAATAAATAATTTTTTTTATCTAAAAAAAAAAAAAAAAAACTACCACATGCTTTTCTAAGATCTTGTGCAATTGGGTCTTTTAAGACATGATGACATTGAAGCAAAAGTTTATTTAAAGACATTATTATCATCATGCAGAATATATGAATTATAGATTATATGATCTTAATTAAGTTTAACATGAAATTAAGTTTAATTTAATGATAATTAGCATGTATTCATTTTCTCAAAATTGACGCTTCAACTCTTTCCACTCTTATTTGTTGTACTAAAAAAAATTTAAGTCATTTTTTTCGACCTTAAGAATTTTTGAATAAATTTTCTATATTTTAAAAATAATGTCTTTGATTAAAAATCTACTTGACATTAAAATTGAATTTGTAAAAATTTATTAGACACACTTTTCAAAGTTAAAAAAAAATGACATGAAATTAAAACTAAAAATTCAGAATTTACCAAGTCCTTCTTAGATGATAATTATATCGTGTTATCTAAGATTTTTCTGTGTTGTTATCCATGAGATTCAAGGCGATTCACCTCCTTGAGATCCCTTTCTTGAGCCGCGTGTACTTTTTTTTTTTATATTGACTTTTTTTGTTATTATTCTTCTCTTAATTTTGTAAGGTCCGCTTCGTTTTCTTTAAATACTATATACCTTGTTAAAAAAAATGAACATGGAGTTAAACAAATTTAAAAGCCAAAATAAGTTTGTTTTCATTATTCTTTGATCTAGAAAGATGTATTTTTCAAACCACGTGAGTTGTTCTCGTTGTAGTGGGAACATAAAAAAAGATCAAAGAATTAAGGGTCATGGGTTCAATCCATGGTAGCCACCTACCTATGATTTAATATCCTATAAATTTTCTTAACACCTAAATGTTGTAAAATCAAATGAGTTGTCCTGTAAATTGATCCAAATATTTACGAATATAAAAAATAGTATTTATACCTTCTCATATTTGTTGAAGTAAAAAAGGAAAAAGGAAAAGAAAAACATAGGAAAAAGAGCTCATATTATGAGAAATTAATGGGTGAAAGATTGGCAATCCAATCACTTTTGTCATTGTTTTAGACTGACTTCTCTTTCTTTCTCCCATAACTTTGATCATTCATTGATGAGACAACCTCCATTTTATCTCTTTTTCTAAAGCTTCTCCCTCTCTTTCTCTTTCCCTTGTTATTATAAATTACCAATACAATAATATCCCAAATAAAGCTAATTCAATCTTGCATTGGAAAAAGGGTATTAATTAACCACATGGTATGTGGTGTCTAAGTTTTCCTAGATTTCCCCAACTTAGATTAAATGTCAAAAACTATATAATATAAAGTTAATGGGTAATGTTTTCTGTGGTCTAGCTTCTTTCTTATGTTATTCTAGGGAATTCATTTATTCCAATGTCTTTGTAAGTATCTTTAACCAAATGTTGCATCTCTTTTTTTGGTTGGTGCAGCAACTTCCAAGCAGTCTGAGAAGCCCTTTTTGACTCTTTCTTTTTCTTTTTAGACTTTGAAATTTCGCATTATTTAGCCCCCACCTTGAATTTTACTGAAATTTACCCCTTTTTTCTTTTTCATTTTTCAAGAGAACAAAGGGATCATCAAATTGATTTTCATTTCTATTATTTTTTTAAAAAATATCTAAAATAATTGTCTAGATTAGAATCATTTAGTGCATATTTGAGAATCAATTTAAAAATGCTAAAATCACTTTCCTTAGGTTAAAAAAATATTCCAAAATATGCTTTTAATGATTCGAAATTATTTTAATACTTAATTTTACACTTTTAGATATAATTTAATTTCATTAAAATTGATTTTGAATCATTAAAAATATATTTTATAGTCATTTTATAAATGGTTGTTAACCATTTTTTTTTTTTATGTAAAGATATTGAAATTAAAAAACTTGCATTTGTTAAGTAATTTCCAACACTTAGAATCAGAACTTTCTTAGGTCATACAATCCAAATTATTCATTTAGATACATACTAAGCTCACTTATCTAGGTTAATGCTAAGCATAAACAAGAGAAAAAGGGACAATGGCTTACAAGTTGGAGAATCAAACTTCTGACCTCGAAATCAATAATACGAGCACTATGTCAATTGAACTACGCTCATGTTGGCATTATCATTTTAGTATCATTTTGAAACATGTCTTTATTGCAAGCATTAATATATTAAAAAAGTTAAAAATACATCTAAATGAAATGACACTCAACTCTCATAGTAGTTATCAATTTTCTTCTCTAACTATATCATGGTCTCTTTTCATACTAAAATTTTTATATTGAAGTGTGTTAATTTATATTTTCTTTCATCTCTATAAAATTAGTAAAGAGAATTTATTAGTGATATTTTTCACCCTGTTTGATAACTATTTGATTTTTTTTTTTTTAAAGTTAAGCCTATAAACACTCATTCCATCTCTAAATTTCTTAGTTTGTCATCTATTTTTTACCAGTATTTTTAAAAATAAAACTAAATTTTAAAAACGTTTTTTTTTTAATTTTTGAAAATGGACGAAGAGTTCAATTCTTGTACTTATGAAAGATATAAATCATCATACGAGATCGAGAGAAAATAAGATTAATTTTTTAAAACTAAATAAATAAACAAGTTATTAAATAGAACTAAATATTTAAAAAGAAAACTTCTTCATGAGTTATTATTCCATTTTAAACGTGGTCTTTCATTGTTCAAATTTGTAAAAGTATTTCAATATCAAATTAAGAAACGAATAATAATATTCTATATTCTTTAAAGAAATTAAGTGAACCTCTCTATCTCATTTCTAGATTAGGATAGAATAATATCATTTATTTTCTTAATCACGTATCATTTTACTTTACGTTTCACTCACTCAAAAAGGCTTTAATATATTAATAATATCATGTAATTTTTTCTAATCTAATTTAATTACTTGTTATATTGAACTCATCTTTAAAGAAAACAAAGTACTTTAGGCAGCCGCCTCTTCCAATGAAGTCTTATCAAAACTGTTAAATTCTTGGAATTTAAAAGGAATATAAAATCATTTCAACTAAAGCACCATTTCACTAGTTTTTATGCTATTTTTCCTTTCGAAGGCCCCTCCAAATTTTGCTTCTTTTTTTTTTTTTTTTTTTCCTTCTTATTTTTAATTATTATCACTATTTTCTATTGGTTCAACATATCACTTACGGCCCATTTGAACGGTAGTTTTTTTTTGTTTTTAAATATATATATATTATTTTTTTTAATGAATAATAATATTAAAATTTTAAAAATTAAAGTCCGTTTTGCAACCATTTTGTTTCCTAGTTTTATTTTTAAAAATTAACCCTATATTGTTGACATTTATTACTATGATTTGCATTTTTTTAAGTATAATTGTTGAATTCTTAGCTAAATTTCAAAAATCAAAACAACTTTTTGAAAACAATTTTTTTTATTTCTCAAAATTTAGTTTGATTTTTTTTAAATTATTGGTAAAAATATATAACAAGGGAATAAATTTAAAAGTAGAAGTAATGTCCATAAATTCAAATTTTAAAAAACAAGAATAAAAAACAAAATAGTTATCAAAATAAACATAAATATTTAGAATTTAAATGTTTGAGAAATAGTAAATAATTATGGTTTTTTTTGTTCTGGGGATAAATAATTATATTGAGATATATAAATTAATAATATTTGCAAATTAAATAATTTGTTTGTTTTACGATTTTTTTGTGGGTAATAATTCTATTAAAATTAAGATATTCTTTTTCATTCCGATTACATGGGTATGGTTTCCCCTTTATAATAGGAAGATAATAATGTATGATCATAGAGAATTCAACGTTTAATAAATGTTTGATTCATTTAAATCCATTCTAAATAATCTGTTTTTATATTTCAAAGAGTGTAAAAGAATTACATTTTAATATAAGTTATTATACAATATTGAATAATTGTTTTAAATGACAAAATTATTGAAAATATTTTTAAATATAGCAAAATGTTACTATCTATCCATGATAAATAAGGATAAACATTGATAGACATCTATTAGTGTTAGCGACAGACGTTTTTATTAGTGATAGACTGTAACATTTTGTTATATTTGTAAATAAGTTGACACATTTTTCTATATTTGAAAATAGCCCTATAATATTACAATTATGAATATGTAGAAGATAAAATTTATAGAAAAGTTTTCTTAATGTTTTTTTTTAGAATTTCTTAATCCTTGACTATTTGCGGCTCCCATTACTTCTTGTGTGGTAAATGGATTTTAACTTTACAATAAGTAATATTAGGTTGAACTTCTAATGAGATTATTTGAAGCAAAATAATAAAGTAAAAACTAGCAAAGTAGGTATAGGGTCGACAAAGTTGATTGAGGTCGACCAACACCTGGGTGAAATTAATTGGACCCAAAACTCAATTAGATCTTGGAATAGAAGAATAAGAGGTGCATTTTGAATGCATCTCAAACTTCAATTAACCTTGTTGGGCTTTTTCAACTTCCTTCGGTTTGATTCGAAAGGGTATCGATATCCTAGTACAATCCTCGTATATAAAGAGTACCATTGACTTAAAAGAAGGTATATCATATTGAATCCTCATTCTCAGACTCTAAACTTGCTACTCTTCTTTTCTTCATTTCTAACTCAAACATTAATCAACATAAGTTTAATTTTGTGAAGAAGATTTGTGATTAGCTATAAACTTTCAGATGATTCTTTTTTTCTAAAAAAAATCTTATTTCATTGGATATATATATATTTTTAAAAAGTTCAATTACACATTGAATTCCCTTTTACCTATATAAATTTATAGCTATTTCACTTATGGATGAACCATTAGTTGATCTTATACGTGTTCATTTGTACTTAATTTTAATTTTATCTTTATAGTATTTAACCTTTCAATTTAATTGTTAAAGTGATAACTCGAATGTTCTATGAATAAGTTTTAACGATCAAGATGTTTGTGATTTAAATCTTCCACTCTTATTATAAAAAAATATTTTAAAGACAAAAAAAGTATATTCGTTTTTCTAAACTAAAATAAAAATCTAATTATAAAGAGTAAATAGACAATTTATGAGGATTAAAATGGAGGAAAATTCTAAAAAGAGAGAAAAGAAGAGAAGGAGAAAAGAGTAATTATGGATGAAGAAGGAAGGGAGAAAGTTGTGAAATTGACCCAATCCCCAAGGCGGGGAAAAACCAACTGTCACCAAAGCAATATCTTTCTCAGGAATGTCCGACTCTGACATTTTGATTTTTGACCTTTCTCTCTCTCATCTCTCTCTCTCCTCACCAGCCTTTGACCACATCTCAGCCCTCCATCTTCTTCTTCTTCACTTCTCTCCATTCCATTTACATTATTATCCCCCCCATTTGTCCAAAATACCCCCTCTTAGGCTCATTTTTCCAAAATTGCAAATTCAAAGGGGGTTTTCCCAATTTCCCATTATTTTAAAAACCATTCTAATTAGGAACCAAACTCCAAAGCTCTGCTTTTCTCTGCCTCTGCCTCTGCCTCCTCTGCTTCTTTCTTCGTGCCTCACCCGTTTTGATCGGATCCATTTTCATTCTTTCTTCCCTCTCCGTTTTCCCTCTCTTTTCGATTTTGAAGGTAAAGAGGGGATTAAGATTAGAACCCAATTACGAATTTTTCCGATTTTCTTAGATATTTCTTCTTTACCCTTCGAAACCCCAACAGAAAATCCTGAAAAATCTCCAATCCCACGTTGAGGGTTGAGCTCGGTTCATGCCTGAACCATTACGAATTTCATTTCCCAATTTACGGATCGATTCTTCACCTTAATGGGAAATGTAACCGGCAGTGTGGCTGCGAAATTTGCCTTTTTCCCACCGGACCCTCCAACGTATGACGTTTTCAGAGGAGACGATGGACGGCTTGCCTTCTCCGGCGTCTCCGCCGATAGGAATATGAGCGTTCATTTGCTTGATACCAAGGCTGGCAATAGGGTTGTTGCAACCTTTTGGAAACACCCTTTTGCTCGATTCACGCTTCTTTATTCCCATGGGAATGCTGCTGACCTCGGTCAGATGCACGAGCTCTTCGTTGAGCTCAGAGCACATCTTCGTGTTAACATTATGAGGTACCTTTTTGGTTTTTTCGCCCAGAAATTTCATATTCTTTTCAAATTGGTGTTGTGGGTCTTCTGGTTTTTGTAAGAGTCTTCCTGGTTTTTGACTTTTTAGATCATTTCCGATTCTTGTTCATCTGTTTTAATTCTCTTTACGGTTTTTTTGTTCTGGGACTGTTGTGTTGTCTGGTCTGGTTTGTGTAACTTGTGAGAAATTTGAAATCTGGATTACTTGCCGTGATTAGCCTTAATTTTGTTACCAATAATTTCTCACAAGCGCTTTTGAATGTCAACACTATTGTTTCTCTATTGGTAGAAGGACTAGGGTTTGTCTTGGGATATGTTGGTCTATTATTGGTTTAGTTTGAAGACTGTGCTGCACCATCACTTCACGTCTCTTTATATTGCGTGTTACATTCCAGCCAAAAAGTTAGAAAGAAAGAGCCAAAACTGTAACATCATTGTAGAGAAAATTCTGAAATCTTCAAAAGTGGTACTATGTTCATTCAGTTTTAGCATGATCCTTGTAGAAATTTACATGTTCTTCAGAAAAAATAAACTAGTGTTCAGCAAGCAAAAATGAAGGGGAAAAAACCTCCACTGATTTAGCTCATCAAAACTCAAATGAGCCCTTTGTTAGGAAATTAAACACAAAATGACGTCATCCTACTTGACTGTTCTTTTTAGTTATATTTACAGCCATTGTATTTCAATTCACTGTGGCATATTGCTGTTTTTCATCTACAGAAGATTTACCAATAACATTTTGTGTTGAATTTCAGCTATGACTACTCGGGATATGGAGCTTCTTCTGGTAAGGTAAGCAATTTAATTTCTTTTTATTGCTTTAGAACTTTTGGAGTATCTTTTGCTGTAAAACTGTGGGTTCAAAAGATTTATCATGCCTTTGAACTTGTTCTGCATACTTTTTGGTTGCAACTTGCATGAAAGTGATGTTTCTACAGTTATATCCCAGCCATCTCGATGGTGGGTCGATAGAGAAAGTTGTTTAGGTCCCGAGGAACAGTACATTTACTTCGATACATCTAGTTGGTCCATTACATTTATGCCTGTTTGTTTTTTCATTTTCCATTACTGATAAATGATCCATCTTTGATTTTGCTAGCCATCTGAATTCAATACGTACTATGATATAGAAGCTGTTTACAATTGTTTGAAGAGTGATTATGGGATCAAGCAAGAAGACTTGATTTTGTATGGCCAATCTGTGGGGAGTGGACCGACACTGCACTTGGCGTCTCGACTACAAAGATTAAGAGGTGTTGTTCTCCACAGTGCCATACTTTCGGGCATTCGAGTATTGTATCCTGTCAAAATGACATTTTGGTTTGACATTTTCAAGGTGAGCTCCGCTTGGTTTATATCTGTCCTCTTGATCCTCATTTGTGTTATACTGACAACTCAGTCACGTATTGTTGTCTAATCTTTTCAGAACATAGACAAAATAAGGCTGGTCTCATGTCCCGTTTTGGTTATACATGTAAGTGCAATTGTCCATCTCCCTCCCTCCCCGTTTTTAATTTTGTTGGGTGATGCATGCCTGTTAATTTGATAAATGTGCAGGGAACAAATGATGATATTGTCGACTGGTCTCATGGAAAACGACTTTGGGAGCTTGCGAAGGAAAAATACGACCCCTTATGGGTGAAAGGTGGGGGACATTGTAACCTCGAAACATATCCTGAGTACATTAAGCACTTGCGCAGGTTCATTAATGCAATGGAGAAGCTTTCAGCTAAACAAACGACGAAACAACTCACTTCTACCCCAAGCATCACGGAGTCGAAACATAACAAGTGCTTGAGATTTGGAAAGAGATAGTTTGTTCATCATATGATTGAAGTAGGGACTGAATCAAATATAGTTTCGTTGCATCTGTGCTCTGCTCGCCTTCACGGGCCATTGCTGCACTTGCTACATGAAGTCAAAAGTGGTCGACAATCAAGCTGCACGGCGTGAGCTGAATGTGAATTACAGGTTTCCTTCTACAATTCAGATCATTCTCTGATTATAACTTTCTGAGATAAACTCTCTTCTTTATCATCAAAAGAGAGTAGTTTTTGAGCAAGGATTTCACCTGCTGTTAAGTTAAAGCAAAGCATTGAGCTCAGTATCATCTGATTATAATGGTAATGGGGGTGCTTTCATTTTCCTTCTATCCCATGATCTTGTTTCACACTTTCTCAATAACATAAATTTTAGAGTAGAATTTGTCTTTTGCCCTTTTTTTTCTGTATATCTCTTTTTGATTTTCCTTTTTTCCCATTTCCTAGGCTTTGTTTTTTTTTTTTGAGGATTTTTTTTTTGTATGCTTTTGTTGGGTATTTAATAGAACATTATGTATTCCATTCCTTTACGTATAAGTTTTATATTCTGAGCCAATTCTTGGTTCAAATTGATTCTCACTATTTATTGAAATCATATGATTCGAACCAATTAGAACTTTTGTATTCATGAAGCCAAAATCTGATTAACTTGGAAATGTAAAAATATCGTTGCTGGGAATGAGATTTGTTCGGGTCCTATTTAATAATTATTTAGGTTTGTTTAATAACTATTTGATTCTTTATTTTTGAAATCTTTATTTTTTCTCAGCATGAATTTCATTTGGATTTTCAGTCAATTTTCAAAAACACAATTTTAAAAATTATGGTTTCATAGAAACCATTTGGTTTTTGTTAAGTATAATGGTTGAATTTTTAGTCAAATTTCAAAAATAAAAACATATTAATAAATACTATTCTAAAATTTAGATCTAACTTTTGGAATCTATGGGCGATAAAATCGTATCGTTGGTAATGATAGGTGGCTATTATGGATAGATTTTATTATAGTTATAATTTTTTAAAAATGTTGTTATATACTTAGTTATTGTTTCTAAAAGTGCTACTTATTTCTATCTATTTTCTTATCATGATTTTCATCTTGAGAAAACTAAGCAACATCATGACTATAACAAAAAAAAAAGAAGTAAAAATTATTATGAGCAACATTTTTTTTTTCCTTTTTCAAGAAACTACAACACGAAAATTGATACACATGAGTTAATAATAATAATAAAAAAAAAAAAAAAAAAACAAAGTTTGATCGGTCTAGAAAGTTTTTTTTTTTTTTTTTGAAGGATCGATCTAGAAAGGTTGAACCTGTACTCCTCCAAAGGTCTAGTTGGGCCGATTAAGTGGGGTTCGGAAATGGGCTTCTTTACTTAATAATATAAATATATACTTTTTAAAATTAATGATTTTATTTGGTATAAAATTGAAAGGTTAGAGTTTTTTGTAATATAAAATTCAAATTTATATTTAATAGGTCGAATTAAACTATTAGAAAAAAATACAAAAATCATTTACCGTTAGTATATGGATGTCCAACTGTTAATACATCGGTTCATAAACATACTTAAACTTTCAAAAGTTACATTAATACTCTTGACCTTTTAAAAACAAATATTAAAAATGCTCCTACGGTTAAAATATCGATCAATTTATTTAAAATTATCTCGAGTTGAAAAATAACCAATTTTAGAGCAAATTACATAGATATCCCCCCTTTTTTTACATAGATGCTCTTATTTGTCTAATTCTTATATTAACTTTATCAACATCCTAATACAAACAAAAACTCCAAGTTAAAGAATAAAACCTCACAAAATCTAAAATCAAAATATCCCTTAAAAACGATAAATAGCTAAATACAAACATGATATATTTGGCCATCAATACACATTCAACTACTAACGTACAACCATGTTAAAAATTTAAGACATAAGGTTCCTTAGTGATTTATTATTCTCTTTCTTCTTCTTATAGTCGATACACCTTAACTGAAGGAGATATATATATATTTTTTGAATAAATAAAGATCAAATAATTAATAAGAAAGAGAGTAAGAGCGTATGGAAGAAAAGAGTGGAGAAGAAATAGTGAAAATAGAGAAGCGTTAGGTCATAAATTGGAGTAGGAGAGAGAGAGGAAATTGAAGAGGGAGGTGATGCGATGTAGAGATAAATAGTAAAGGCATTCTAATTTCTTTTCTTTTTTAAAGTAAGAGTATTAATGCAACTATTGAAAAGTTTAGAATTTTTTGGTAGATTGAAGTAGAGGAGAAGGAAGTTATGTGATGTAGATAAATCGTAAATGAATTTTATTTTTTTAAAAAAAGTAAGAGTATCGGTACCAATACAATTATTGCAGTGAATTATTAATGATTTATGTTTAATATACTAATAGAAAAGGCATAATTGAACTTTTTTAAAATTGGGTATGTTTTAAACTTTTAAAAGTTTATTATAACTATTTCTATCCCAAATTAATAATAAATATATTTTCAAACTCTTTTTGAAAGTTAAATGTTACTTTTGAAAATTTTAAAAGTTTAGAAATATTTGTGGAGGAACTATAAATTTAAAAACACTTTTTTTTTCCTTGAAAGAGACGAGGCAGCCATATAATAGTGTAAATATATAAATAAAATATGGGCTGAAAGCTTTGTTTTATCAGAGAAGCCGAAATAAGGGTCCAATAAAATAATAGACTCCATATTTTTATTTTATCCATTCTCAATAGCAAAATGTGGTGCCCCTCTCCATCATTCACTATCGCACGTTATTTCCTCAATAATTATTTCTTGGTTTAAATCCTATCTCGATTTTTTAACTTTGAATTTTATTCTATTTTGGTTCCTAGTGTTAAGATATCTGTTTTAGTCCATAAATTTTAAAAATATATTATTTAAGTCCTTACTATTAATACTCTAGAGATAATTTTAAGATTGATGATGTGACATCTAATTTAAAATAAAAAAATATCCATGTTGTTGATGTGTTGCCAAGTAAGAATGTCAATTTTATTTAGGTGGCATTTTCTCATTCTTTTTGCCAGTATTCTTCTTCAGCATCCTCTACCCACATCATATTTTTTCAATCTAAGGGTTTGTTCGATACTCTTGTTTTTCGTTTTCTGTTTCTCATTTCTTGTTTCCTATATTTTTTAAACTAGAAACGGGAATATGTTTGATAATTATTCATGTTTCCAGTTTCTTGAAACAAAGAAACAAAAATAAAAACAAAAACCTATTTATAACTATTTCTTGTTTTTGTTTCTTGTTTCTTATTTTTTAAATTTTTTTGTAGTAATAAAATATAAAAAAGAAGATATGTCATACATTAAATATCGAGAAAAAATTATAAAAAATTTATATCATCTAATACAAATAAGTCTCGATGTACAACTAAATACAAAAATAAAGTTATATCTATCCTTCAAATATTGTCCAAATTTGATCGACAATGTCATCTCTCACCTGAGTCATTGTCTTAAATAATTTCGACTCACATCTTACTCAACTATACTATTGTGCAAAATTTAAAATACGAAAATTCAAAAAATATTGCAATTTACATATTGAAAATTTGAAAATTTAAAATTAAAATAATGTATAAATCTAAATATTAGAAAATTTATAATTCAATATTAAACTAATAAATAAATAAAGGAAAATTAAAAAAATATTTGGATGGGATATTGAAAAATAATATAAAAATCAGATTATTAAAAAAACTAAAAATAAAAATCGAAAATAACAAAAAATTACTTCTAATGAGATTCGAATCTATGACTGGAGAAATAGAACTGAACTTCTTCAATGCCTGATACCAACAGTGAAATATAATAAACAGAAACAGGAACAACAGAAATAAGAAACGAAAATGGTTATTAAACAAGTCCGTTTCTTGAAAAATGAAAAACAGAAACAGGAAACAAGAAAGAGAAACGTTATCAAACGGACCCTAAATAATCGAGAGAAGAAGGGTTTCTTATAATTGTTGGTTGATTTTGAAGCAAGATTCCTATCGTTTCTGTATTTGTTGTTCCATAATGTCCTAATATTGTTTTAAAAAATTTGTATCTCTGCAACTTTTTAGACAGAGTTTTTATTTGTGAAATATCATTAGTGAAAGAAGAATAGATAAGGGAGAGGAGAAGTGTTTGTTTAAGGGAGAAGAAAATATTAAAAATTTTAAACTTTTTATAGATGAAGTAGAGAGAGGAAGAGTCTAAGAGGTACTACAAAAAATGGACCTTTTATCGACGCTATTGTAAAAACAGATGCAAAAGAGTTGTTGCGTTGTGGAGAAACCACTGTCCTGAAAGCAATTATGGCATGACTTTGGTGTCAATCGTTGTGCTGGTTGCTCCCCAAGGTTAACACAAATCCAAATTCAAACGTGCAATTAGAAGAAAAAACGATGCTCAGAACAAAACGAAACAAAAAATTGGTAGATCAGAGTGCATAAAACAATATTGGAAACCCTGATTTTTCATATTGGTGTTTCTGAGTTTTTAAAGAAGAAGCTGATCAGAATGGCAGGGTTGAACAGTCACAATGGGAAGAAACAATCACAAATGAGAAGAAAAACAATCACAAACAATAAATCATAAACGGGAAGAACGGTTTAATTTTAGGTTGAAAAAAATTAAATGGATAAGTAATAAAAAGTTGTTTCACACACATGGTGAAAGGGTTATACTTCCACCACCATTACACTTTGGAGTAATCTCTAGCATACCTTGGTATTTATACCTATAAGTCAACGCTTAATTCTCCAATGTGGGATTCTTTTTACTTTTTCTATGGGTCTAAGCCCAAGAGTCATTTTCAACAATCCCCCACAAATGATTGTTATACTAAAATTAAAATAAAACAAATTATTTGAAGAAAATTTTCTAAGCAAAGATAGGAGATCAAACATAAACACCAATATTTAACAATTTGAATTGATGCATAGTGAAACAGGACAACAACTTCATTAAAGAAAGTGAGACACCTCTTAAACTTTCAATAACATTAGTTGATACCCCCATAATTGATGGAATGAACACATGCACAACGAAAGAAAAACGGATCTAAAGTACTCTAATTAGATTAATTACAAAGATAAGCATGCATGCAATCAAACAAGTAAAAGGGGAAAAGAATACAACTTTTGTAGTCTTTGAATCTTCTCCAAATCAACTTCAATCTCCTCACGAACGGTTGGTAGACCACCACGAGAGTCTTCCCGACTATTCTCTGACCTTAGAATAGGATGGTATAATCCAATGAGTGGCTAATTTGGAGAGGGAAAAAAGCTAAAGCTTTGAGAGAAAAAAGGGATGAGATTACCACATAATCTCATCAAAACCCACTATGGCCAGGAATTCTTCAAAAACAATAAATACTCCCTTTTAAAGACCATTACATGCAAACATGCAACTTTGAATTTGATGAGAATTTGACACTAAAAAAACCACTAACTCAACGTGGGATTTAGTGGGACAAGTGTCTTCAAATGAAGACAACAGTTGCAAAAGTTGTCATTTCTCACTCACAAATGTTTGATCTTTCCACTAACTTGGTCAAAGTTTGACTCTCAAAGTCAAAAGTCAACAAATTTGACTTTTTGACTTTCAAAAATCAAAAGTCAACAATTTGACTTCTATTGCATTTTTGACCTAGTCAACGATTTGACTTTTAATGCAATTTTGACTAATTCCATTTAATTTCAAAATTAATTCTAATAATACATTTTAAAATTAAATTAATATTAAATAATTAATTAAACAATTTAATTAATTTAATTTAATATTATATCCAACACGTATCCCAATTTATATGAATCCCTATTCATAATCCCGATATTTAAATCTTATTTAAATATCTCCTATTTTCTCTATCTTTATGTTTAATTCACAATTAAACAATAGGTTAAAATATATCATATATATTTAACGTTTTGCTCCAAAAACCGAATTTGAACACTTCAAATTCATTCGTCACACTGTTCTAAGGTTTAGCCTGATATGAGCTAGTAGGAGGACTTCATGGACCTACAGATCATGAGCTACAACGATCTGCGATTAACCGACTAAACTCTTTAACCTAATTAACCACCATTAGTTTACTATTAGGTCGCTCCACTAAAGCCTAGTAGTTGCACTCCCCTCATTGTAGATATATTATGTCCACTCAATATAACCATGGTTAGTAAGTTATCCTTTCACAGGTTGTTTGTAATAATGGTTGGGTCAAAAGTTGTTTTAACCCCGAGATTATATCTTGCTCCTTAAGTCTTACTGATCCTCTAATGAACAATTGGTTTGTGATCCAATCACTAAACCGAGTCCTGCTCAGACCAATGAGAGGGTGGGGCCTCTTGTTCAAGACCTGGAGTCAACACTTAAGGGAATAATCTCTCTATTATCCCTAAAAGCGGGTAGGAGTGATTTCATCTTGCACCCTATGTCCCCAACTATCTACTTGGTCTTACCCCTGAAATGGGAGGGTTATTGAGCTGGCGTTGTTGAGCCAACCCTCACACATGCAAATTTAAGGATAATCCTAAATAAACAGGAGTTCATAGTTAACTTAGGATTAAGGTCAAGTTGCCTAGGTCATTGCTTTGAAATAGTCAGTCTTAAACAGTAAACATCGTTCTAAAGTAAGAGTGACTTAATTCTTGGTTTGATCTTATGAAACCTTATTGCATAGGATGCCCCCACTCCTCATGTCAATACATGAACGAATCAGGATCATTTTGTTTGTAGCAATTTACAACAAATTGTAACAACTACAAAGTGGGCCGCATTCGATAGTGTTACCAGAATAAGGTACCCAATCTTATTCATATACTATAGACCATTTTAGCTATTTATTGAACTTGATCCACTCTTATGTCTCCACATAAAGTTCATGTATTCAAATAATAGCCACAGATCTTTAGTTTATTGGATTTAGACTTTACAAATGCAATTCACATATTCAACAACAGTTTTATTGAATAAACGTCAATAACTTCCTTATTGATAATAGAATATGTTTAACATTACAAACTGTGAGTTTTAGGACTTACAACCTAATAAACTCCCAGTTGGACTAAAACTCTTGGATTTTACATGCATATATACAAATATATATACAATGTTGAGTAATGAGAGAATAAATACAATAAACTAAGGCATCAGATACCCAGTAATAACACGTTTTACTCCAAGTATTTTTCCTTGATTTCGCGAAATAGAATGTGCTAATTAAGGCCATGCATGTAAACCTTGGGTCATCGTGAAATCTCTAGAAAGAGACCGTTAAACTCTTTAATAGAAGGCAGCCACACTTCACTATCACATCAAATGCTTTATCAAGTATGCTTTTCTAAAAAGCGGGTTTTAAGATCATACCTTTGTAGAATTCTCCAAGATCTTGATTGTACAACAACAGTCTTCACTAGAGATCACCGTAAACCACCTCAAGGTCTTCCCAACTATCCTCTTGGAGCTTTAGACAGAGTTGTGGAACTCAAGAATAGCTTGAATTGATGTAGAACAGTGAAGAACACACAACAGTTCAAAAGGAAGGACTCTTTCTTCTCACAGAGATTTTCTCTCAAAATTTCTGCATTAGTTCTTCTCAAATGACTCCAAACTTCTTTTATTTATTGCAGATGAACATGTAAGAAGTGAATTGCATGGGTTGCAACTCATGCTTGGATTATTAATGGACAGAAGAAGATGGGGTTTGTGTGAACATAATGGAGATGATAATGGAAATACATCATTTTCCATTTTTTGTATGGCATGCAAAAACCGTTTTTCATTTTTCTTTTAAAATCACTAAATGATTTCAAAACCATTTTGATTAATAAAACTAAAAAATTAATTTCTTAAATTAATTTAAAATATTAATTAACTTAATACTAAATATTAAATTAATTTTTACACAATAATCATCTTCATATATTTAAATCATATTTAAATATAAATTCTCCTATTCCGTTTAATTTGAACGTTTCAAAATAATTTCTCAAGCTACTATAAAGCTTATCCATTTACAAGCTAGTAGGGGGACCTTGCGGACCTACAGATCATAGGCTCCAACGATTCGAGATTAATCGACTAAACTCATTAATCCGACCTAACCCCTATTCATTAACTAATGAGACACTCCACTATAGCCCATAGTTGAACTCCCCTCACTGTAGATATATTATGTCCACTCAATAACCATAATCAGTAAGTCGATCCTTCATAGGTTGTTCGTAATCATAGCTAGGTCAAAAATACCGTTTTACCCCTGTGAATACATCTTGTTCCTTAAGTTCCTACTGATCCTCTAATGAACAATTATGATTCATAATCTCTATGAATCAAATCCTTTCTCTATCATGAGAAGTTGGGCCCTCAATTGTTCAAGACCTAGAATCAGTACTTAAGAGAACAACCTATCTACTAACCCTAAATAAGGTAGGAGTGAATTCCATCTTGCAAGGCTATGTCCCCAGCTATTCATCCAGTCTTATCCCCAAAATGGTAAGCTTATTGAGCAGTGGTGTTGAACTACTCTGATCGTTTGTAGATCAAAGGATAATCCCGAACAAATAGGAGTTCAAAGCTAGCTCAAGATTAAGATCGAGTTAACCTAGGTTATATGATAAATGAAATAGTCAGTTTTAACAGTAAACGGTCGTTATAGAGAAGAGTGACTATTTTCGTAGTCCAGTCTATATGAAAACTCATAACATAGGATGCCCCTACTTACATGTCTCAATATGAACGATTTGTGGATCATATCGTTTGTAGTACCTTACAACTTCTTGTAACAACTACAGAGTGAGCCGTATTCAATAGTGTTATTAGGATGAGATACCCAATTTCATCCATATACTTATTAGACCATTTAGGCTATATACTCTCAACTTGATCTTGTTTATGTCATTACATAAAGTTACACCATTCAGACTATAGCCAAGGATGCGTTTATTGGATTTTCATAATAAGATGCAAAATCAACAAGTCATTATTATTGATAAAATAGAATGTTTAACACGAACTGCGAGTTCTAGGACATTCCCAACAGAACCAACTTCATCAGGCCTGTCAGAGACAAACCACTCAGATATTGAGCTATGAAGATTTCAATATTATCCATCAAGTCCATATCAGGACCACTCAAATAAAGGGTTATGGATCATTTAAAGATTTTAGTTCTACCCATCAAGTTTGCCTTAGGACCACCCAAATAAAGGTCTAGAGATCATCAAATTTATCGCAATAGATCTCTTGAAAAGAAAAAGACTATAGACCACAAGTCTATCGCAATATATCACCTAGATAGAGGGCTATGGATCACTATAAGGGTTTAAGCCCATATTCATTGAGGATTTGTTAGTCCTGTGGTAAGAGGTCAGCCAGATTCCTCTCAAACCTCACAAATTCCAAGGAAATAACTTCTCCTTTTAACAACTGTTTCACAACTCCATGTCTAAAACGGATATGCCTCATTTTGCCATTATATACACTATTCTTGGCAATTCCTATGGTAGCTTGTGAACCATAATGTATCGAAACTAGTACTGATGCCCTCCACAATGGTACATCTCCTAGAGCCTCTTGTCCTACTAACTCTAGAGCTATAAATTCAGATTCCATAGTGGATTTAACTATGCACATCTATTTTGCAGATTTCCACGATATGGCTCCTCCATCGAGTAAGAATACGTATCCACTAGTAGAATTGACCTTGTCATTATCAGCTACCCAATTTGCATCACAATAATCTTCTAACACAATAGGGAATTTATTGAATACAAATAATAGTCTATTGTGCCTTTAAGATCTCAACAAACGACGAAGAGCACCTCAATGATCTTTATCAGGATTATATGTATATCTACTCAATCTATTCATAATATATGCAATATTAGGTCTGGTATAGTTCATTAGAAACACAACACTACCTATGATCTTTGTATATTTAGATTGAGATACACTAACTCTTTTATTTTTCTTAAGACTTATACTAGCATCATAAGGTGTTCTTACAGAAGGATCATCAAAGCATCCAAATCTCTTTAATAATTTTCCAATGTAGTGTGATTGACATAGAGAAAAACCATTTTCTGTTTTCCTTATTTTAACACCAAGTATTACGTCAGCTTCCCCTAGGTCTTTCATTTCAAAATGTAACGATAATAACAACTTGGTATTATTTATTACCTCTATATTTGTTCCAAAGATGAACATATCATCAACATACAAGCATACAATCACACACTCAGCTTCAAACAATTTTGAATAAACACACGTATCTGAGAAATTCACTTTAAACCTTTTTTTTTTTTTATTGAAGTATTGTTGAATTTTTCATACCATTGTTTGGGAGTTTTCTTAAGACCATAAAGAGATATTTTAAGTTCACATATTCTATTTTCCTGACTGAAAAATGTAAAGCCTTCAGGCTGTATCATATAAATTTCTTCTTCTAGATCACTATTAAGAAAAGCAGTTTTGACATCCATTTCATGAATTAAAAGTCTATGGATGGCAGCTATTGCTATCAAGGCTCTAATTGTAGCTATTTTTGTTATAAGTGAATACGTCTCAAAATAGTCAATACCTTGTTTTTGTGTATACCTTACTACTACTAATATAGCCTTCATCTTGTAATAGAACTGTCTGGTCTTATTTTCTTCTTGAAAATCCATTTGCACTTAATAGGCTTACTTCCCGTAGGAAGATCCACTAAGTCCCAAGTTTGGTTCATGGTTAGAGAATCTAGTTGACTCTTAATAACTTCTTTCCATAAACTAGAGTCTATAGAACTTAAGGCTTCTTGGTAAGTTTTAGGATCTTCATCTATTAGATACATACATACAAACTGCCAGTTAATATCATCTGGCATATCAACTAAAAAAGTAGTCAAGAAATCATGACCAAATTTTTTCTCAATTCTCTGTCTCTTACTTCTTCTAGGTTCAGTTTCATGCATTCTATCAAAGGTTCTAACAACTTCAGTTTCAAGCATACTACTAGTAACTTTATCATTTTCAATTTCATGTATACTATTAAATGAAGAATGCATTAAATTAGATACATTATCATAACTAGATGTACTATCTAATTCATATTTTTCCGTTTTCATTGGAAACATATGTTCAAAGAATTCAACATCCCTATATTCACAAATGGATCTATCATTTAAGTACATAAATCTATATGCAACACTATTTTGAGTGTAACCAATAAATACATAATAAAAAGTTTTATATCTTACCGTAGGTTTTTTAAATGCAGGTACTACTTTAGCCAAACATCCTCACACCCTCAGGTAATTGAGATTAGGTGCATAACCTCTCCAAACTTCGTAAGCTGTCTTATCTAATTTTTTTTGTTGAGGTACCTTATTAAGAATAAAACAGGCAGAAAATACAGCTCCCCCTAATATATTATCAGAAAATCTAGAACTTAACAACAAGCATTCATCATTTTCTTAAGAGTTCTATTTTTACGTTCTGCTATACCATTTTGTTGTGGTGAATAATGTGTAGTAAATTCATGAATAATGCCATTTGATAATTGATTCACAAAATTCTTTAAGAGAATTATCATTGTATTCACCACCTTTATTTGTCCTTATCCTTTTTTATCTTCTTATCTAATTGATTTTCTACTTTTTTTTATATATATATATATTTCAAAGCATACTACCAAATTCATTTTTGGTTTCTAAAAGATAGATTTTAGTATATCTAGAGAAATCATCAACAAAAGATATGTAGTAATTTTTCCCGCTTCTACTCGTGGTGCTTTTGAAATCAGCTAAATAAGAATGAATCAATTCAAGCAATTTTGTACTTCTATAAGTAAAGGTTTAAAAGGTTTCTTGTTAGACTTTGCTTCCACACATAGAACATGTACTAATTTCACGTGTTTTAGATGCATTGATCAGTTTTAATTCTTTAAGTTTCTTAACTTGCAATATTTGTTGGGATGTATGCCCTAAAGCCTCGTAGTTATATGTTATTTGAATCAATTATTGATTAGTTTTTATATGCCATAATCTATTAAAGAAAGATTCAAGTTTATGTAACTTAAACATGTATGTGGTAGACATACAGGTAGATCATGTTTAAGTAGTAACCTAAATGGTCTATAGTATATGGATAAGGTTGAGTGCCTTATCCTGGTAACCCTACTGATACGACCTTCTTTATAAATGTTACAATTGTTGTAAAGTGTTCCAAATGATCTGATCCTGATTATTCATGTGGAGACATGTGAGCAGAAGTATACTATATAAAGAGTTTGTATAAGACTAGACCACGAAATGTTGAGTCTCTCTCTATAGCATTGTAGCTAGAAGAGACTTACATTTCACCAGAATGACCATAGGTGACTTGACCGTAATCCTGAGGGAGTTGTGAACTGTAACACCTCCCACATTTTTTTAGTAATAATGTAATTTTAGTAACTCTAGCTCTTCGCATTCGTTTATATCTGCTGTATTTGTGAGGCATTTCATGTTAGAATCAGAACCTTTGCCATTTGCATTATCCATTTCCACTCCATCAGGAGAGATCATGTTAGCTATAGAAAAGATAAAAGAATGTTAGGTAGAGGTAGCCAATCGCGCATTAGATGTAACCTTGATAATTTTAGATATGCGCGATTTTGATGTAATATTGGGCATGGATTGGTTAGCTGCTAATCATACCAGCATAGATTGCTCCCGTAAGGAGGTCATCTCTAACCCTCCTATAGGAGCCAATTTTAAGTTTAAATGGGTTGGGACCGTAGTCCTACCCAAAGTGATTTCTGCATTGAAGTCCAATAGACTATTCGAACAAGGAGCCTGGGGCTTTATGGCTAGTGTGGTGGACACTAGAGAGGCTGAAGTCACCTTGACTTTGGAGCCATTAGTGAGGGATTTTCTAGACGTTTTTCCAGAGGATCTTCCCAGACTGCCCCGCAGCGGGAGATAGATTTTGCTATTGAGTTGGAGTCAAACACAACCCCTATTTTGAAGGCTCCATATAGGATAGCCCCGGTAGAGTTGAAGGAACTGAAGGTTCAATTGCAGAAGTTGTTGGACAAGGGTTTCATACGCCCTAGTGTGTCACCATGGGGTGCACCTATTTTGTTTGTCAAAAAGAAGGATGGATCGTTACGTCTGTGCATTGATTACAGAGAGTTGAACAAGGTGACCGTCAAGAACAAGTATCCCCTTCTCAGGATTGATGATTTGTTTGACCAGTTGCAGGGAGCTACGGTATTTTCTAAGATTGATCTCTGGTCAGGATACCACCAACTGAGAATAAAGGACAGTGACATACCCAAGACTGCTTTTCGTTCGAGGTATGGACATTATGAGTTCATAGTGATGTCGTTCGGTCTAACGAATGCACCAGTAGTGTTCATGGATTTGATGAATAGGGTGTTCAATGAATTCCTTGACACCTTTATGATTGTTTTTATTGATGACATCTTGGTTTATTCCAAGACAGAGGCCGAGCATGAGGAGCATTTGCGAAAATTTTTGGAGACGTTGAGGGCCAATAAGCTGTATACTAAGTTTTCTAAATGTGAATTTTGGTTGAAGCAGGTGTCCTTCCTAGGGCATGAAGTATCGAAGGAAGGTGTCTCTGTGGATCCTGCAAAGGTTGAGGCAGTTATGAGATGGGCTCATCCAACCACAATCAGTGAGGTGCACAGTTTCTTGGGGTTAGCAGGCTACCATAGACAATTTGTAAATGACTTTTCTCGCATAGCCAACCCATTGACTCAGTTGACCTGGAAAGGAACAGCATTTATTTGGAATGAGGCTTGTGAAAACAGTTTCCAGGACTTCAAGTAGAGGCTGGTTTCAGCCCCAATTCTTACAGTATCGGATGGATCAGATGGTTTTGTCATTTACAGTGATGCTCCAAGAAGGGGTTGGGATGCGTATTGATGCAGCAGGGTAGAGTAGTTGATTACGCTTCACGTCAGCTAAAGAAGCATGAACAAAATTATCCCACGCACGACTTAGAGTTAACAGCAATGGTTTTTGCTCTCAAGATCTGGAGACATTACTTATATGAAGAGAAGATACAGATCTTCAACCACCACAAGAGTTTGAAGTACTTTTTCACTCAGAAAGAGTTAAACATGAGGCAAAGAAGGTGGTTGGAGTTGGTGAAGGATTATGACTGTGAAATTTTGTACCACCCAGGAAAAGCAAAGGTAGTGGCAGATGCTCTAAGCAGAAAGGTGGCCCATTCAGCAACCCTCCTTACCAGACAGACTCATTTGTGCAGGGAACTGGGGAGGGCAGAGATTACAGTGGCTGTAGGAAAGGTCACAGCACAGTTAGCACAATTGTCGGTGCGACCGAGTCTAAGACAGAAGATTATTGATGCGCAGCGAGATGACCCTGGAAGAGAGAGTTCGTAGGGTGGAGTCAGGCCAGGATGGCGAATTCTCAGTTTCAGTGGAAGGTGGCCTTTTTTATCAAGGACGTTTGTGCGTGCCAGTAGTTAGTGATATTAAAGATGAGTTGTTGCCAGAGGCTCATAGTTCCTTATTTTCGATTCACCTCTGGTAGCACCAAGATGTATTGGGACCTGAAACATTACTATTGGTGGAATGATATGAAAAGAGAGGTTGGATAGTTCGTCAGTAAGTGCTTGGTGTGCCAGCAGGTGAAAGCCCTGAGGCAAAAACCAGTAGGCTTGTTATAGCCATTGAGGAAGTGGGAGTATGTGTCTATGGACTTCATCGTGGGGTTGCCTCAGACCGTCAAAGGTTTCACTATGATATGGGTTGTGGTAAACAGACTTACGAAGTTAGCACATTTTATACCTTGGAAGTCCACTGTTTTAGTGAATAAGTGGGCACGGATATACATAAAGGAGGTGGTGAGATTGCATGGAGTGCCCGTGTCCATCGTGTCGGACAGAGACCTTCGTTTCACGTCTAACTTCTGGAAAAGTCTCTAGACAGCTTTGGGGACTGGTTAGACTTCAGTACAGCTTTCCACCCTCAAACTGATGGGCAAACAGAGAGATTGAATCAAATATTGGAAGACATGTTGCATGCCTGTGCCATAGAGTTTTCAGGAAGCTGGGATGCTCACTTGCACTTAATGGAGTTTGCTTATAATAACAGCTACCAGTCCACTATTGGGATGTCACCCTTTGAGGCCTTATATGGAAAGAGTTGCAGGTCCCCTATGTGTTGGGATGAGGTAGGAGAGAGGAAATTGTTAGGACCTGAATTGATGCAGACCACGAATGAGGCAATACAGAAGATTAGGGCTCGTATCCAAACAGCAAAGAACAGACAAAAGAGCTATGCCGATGTAAGACGTAAGGACCTGGAATTTGAGACTGGTATGAAAGTGTTCTTAAAAGTGGCACCCATGAATGTATTATGAGGTTTGGCAGAAGGAAAAGTTGAGTCCGAGATTCATTGGACCTTTCGAGGTCCTGGAACGATTGGCCCTGTAGCTTACCGTTTGGCATTGCCCCCAACACTGTCTTCAGTTCATAATATCTTCCATGTTTCGATGCTAAGGAAGTATGTGACAGACCCGTCCCATGTAGTTGACTACGATCCCTTACAGTTGAATGACAACTTGAGTTACAAGGAGAAGCCTATAGAGATCCTTGCCAGAGAGGTAAAAACATTGCGCCGCCGGGAAATTTCTTTTGTGTAAGTCCTGTGGCAGAATCACTAGTTCAAGGAAGCTACCTAGGAGTGAGAGGATGAGATGAAGGCCCAGTACCTGAAGCTTTTTCAAGAATGAACTTTCGAGGACGAAAGTTCTTTGAGGAGGGAAGAATGTAACATCCCGCACATTTTTTAGAAATAATGTAATTTCAGTAACTTTATTATTTGGAATTTCAGTAATTGTTATTAGTTGGAGGGCATTTTTGGAATTTTGGACATCAAGTGTAAGTGCGGGAATTTAACTGTTGGCGTGAAATTATTCAATTTGGAAATTAATGGCAGGAATTTATTTTCTTTTGAAAAGGAAAGGAATTTAATAGTATAAAATGGAATAAGGAAAGGAATTAAATATAATTATACTTATTTTCTTTTCTAGTTTATTATTATTTTTTTTTTAAAAAAAAATCCTCTTTCCCTTTCTTCCTCACACATCCGCCGGCACCCCCCCTTCAATTTGTTCTTCCTCCAACTGAGACCTTAGCCGCTGCCCAGATCGAACGTTGAGAATCCGCCGTGCACCGTGCCTCTGTAGAATCCCAGCCGCTCGCGTCTGCACAGCCATGACACCCAGTCGCTCACGTCCGTGCCGTTTTGTCTACCTAGTCGCGCCGTGCAAAAAACCTTTGCTGCTTGTCTGTCCTCGCAAGATCCAGCCGCTGACTTGGTTGTCCGTTCACGCTTGCTGACCGAACACCGAAGTCGCTGCCCAGATCTGCTCTATCCTCAGCTGTGCGATCCCCGCCTCACTGTGCAGCGCCGTCAGTCTCTGTCGTCTCCGTCGAAGCACACCACCACTCCAGCTGTCCTCACTTGGCATGTCATGTCCGGCCGATCATCTCTTCTTCAGCCCATCATAGCAACCAGAACTCGTGGCCAATCGCCAAAATTTTGGCCTTTAGGTAAGGTTGTGTTACTTTTTATGGGTTTTCTTGAAGATTTTTATTACCATCAAGTTTTGGCTTCCATTTATTAATACCCATTGTGTTTGGGCCATAGATTCGAGCATTGGTGGAATTTTAAGGTAGAAGTGTGTTGTCAGGCATTGTGAAGGATTTAGTTGGGTTCGCAAACAAACTTAAGTTCGAAACTAATTTTGGACCAAGCAACGTTTTGGTAAGTATATTAAGCCTTCGAAGGATTAAATTAAAATATAGTTTTTGGGTTTTTAGGTTCTAACCACTATTATTGAATTGCCTAGATTGAGGTATTTGTTTGAGAGATCAAAGGCAGTTTTGGAACAAGCTATACTTTGGGCTTGATTCAAGATTCATCTAAGCGAGGAGAAAGATTAAATTGCTTGTCACTTAGGCGTAATTTAAGGTAAGTAATCTTACTACTGGAACTGCTCACGGGCCAGGCATTAGATGTATGCTAGCATGATAAATGAATGTTATGGCAGAATGATAGCATGATAGACTGATATTATAATATGATCAAAGTATGTCCTGGTACGAGATCTGAATTATTTATTTATGCACATAGACACTTGAATGCTAGTATGAGATGGTATGTGCTTCCGTATGGTTGTATTTGATCTGATGATATTGAGGTATACATGTATGTTGTAGAACCATAATGTTGAGGTTTATATGTATGTCATAGATTCATACAGTGATGTTTATGATGTTGAGACTGTGCAAATGTCCTTACTGATTAGTTAGATACCCATTAGATTTTGTGTTTCCTTCAGGATTTACCAGTTTGTGTTTCCTTCGGGATTCACCAGTTTGCGTTTCCTTTAGAATTCACCAGTTTATGTTTCCTTCGGGATTCACCAGTTTGTGTTTCCTTCGGGATTCACCAGTTTGTGTCTCCTTCGGGATTCACCAGTTTGTGTCTCTTTCAGGATTTACCAGTCTGTGTTTCCTTCGGGATTCACCAGTTTGTGTCTACTTCGGGATTCACCAGAGGTAGTGGGCATACTTAACTACAGTAGGATAGGACTCAGTCTCCTTCTTGTTTCATGTGCATATGTGTCCCATGAGGACTAGAGCAATTTATATTTTTCAGTGATAACCTAAACGGTTCATAGTAGATGGATAAGACTGAGTACCTTATCTTGGTGACACTACAAATACGACCCGCTTTGTAGTTGTCACAATTGTTATAAAGTGCTACAAGTAATTTGATCCTGATCATTCACGTGGAGGCATGTGAGTGGGGGTATTCTACACAAAGAGTTTATATAAGACCAGACCACGAAATGAATAGTCTCTCTATATAACACCGTTGCTAGAAAAAACTTATATTTGATTTTCTGGATGACTATAGGTGACTTGACCTTAATCCTGAGTGAGTTATGAACTCCTTCCTATGAAAGTAGTTCTTTGATTTCATGGGTGATGGTTGAAGAAACGGTGAAGTTCCAGTGCGAAAGTGGGATTGTCCCAATTTTTAATTTTTCACATAATACTAAAAACACATAACAAGATTATGCAAAATACGGAAAATTTACAGCATGCAATTGAAAGAGAAATTTAGGGTTAGAAATTACATCACCTTGATGAATCGAAAATCTTCACGAAATCCCCTTCTCCGAATTGATCACGATCAAGAAGAAAAACAGAATGGCCACCACCACAAGAATTACCTCTGTATTCTTTTAGGATGAGAATTTCTCAGAAGGTGTGGGCTCTGAGATTTTGGAAGAGTGGGAGAGATTTTATTCAAGAGAAAGGAATTAGTGTGATCTCTTCTAAAAAAATTGTAGAGAGTTTCCCGAAAAAGAAGAAGAAGAGAGAAAAGAAACTTCCTACAAAACCACCAGACATTAGTGATTGTAAGGGGAGGCAAGTTATTTCCCTCCCTTTAATTTTGAAATTTAAAAATTAAATTAATTTAAATAATAATTATATATCTATATAATAACTAACTTATTATTTGTATATATAACTATATCTTATATCATATATAACACATAACCTATAGTTTTTATATTGAATCAAATACAATATAACCTATAATTTTAATTCTCTCTATAATGCATGATATTTAATATAAAGTATATTTATACTAAATTCAATTATATGAATCTCATTCATATAATTAGTATTTGAATCATATTCAATTTTCTTTTAATTCCTCTCTAAATAAATTTTATATTATAATGTACTGAATACATTATATTAATTATATCATATATAATTAATTCACTCAATTAATTTAAACAATTCAAATTAATCCAAAATTAATTCTCAACAATCTCTGTTGAGCTATTGGGGCCTTAACGACTTGTAGATTAAAGCTTCAATGGTACTTGAATGATTAATTAAACTCATTTAATCAAAGTATTCAACATCCATTAGCTGCCAGTAACTTTACTAAAGACCAACAACTGCACTCTTTGCACTACAGATATATTTCTTTGTCCATTGGATATAACCAGTCAATAGAGCGATAACCCTTCACAAATTGCTTGTAAGTACAGCTGGGCCAAAATTACCATTTTGCCCCATAGTTACATCTAACTCTTTAAGTACCACTGATCCCTCTAGTGAACAATAAGTCATTGTCCAACTATGACCATACCTTTCTCGGGCCAAGAAAGTGTGTGGCGCCACATTGTTCACACCCCATAATCAACCCTTAAGGGAGTAATTTATCTACTTACCCAAACATCAAGTAAGAAATAAATTTCGTCTTGTGTAGCTGTATTCCCAGCTCCCCAATCAGAAAAATCCCCAAAATGGTAGGCTTCTTGAGTCGGCGATCTGGCCACTCTCACTCATACAAATCAAAGGACCGCCTTCATAGGCAGAAGTTCACAACTCACTCAGGATTCAGGTCATGTCACCTATGGTCATCCTGGTGAAATGTAAGTCTCTATTATGAACGGTGTTATATAATGAGATTAGTCATTTCGTGGTCCGATTTTATACAAACTCCTTTGTATAGACTACCCCCGCTCACATGTCTCCACATGAATTATCAGAATTAGATCATTTATAACACTTTACAACAATTGTAACACCAACAAAATGGGTCGTATTCATATTGTCACCAGATAAGTTATCTAACCTTATCCATCTACTACAGACCATTTAGGCTATCACTTAAACATAATCTATCTGTATGTCTCTACATATGCTTAAGCTATAGAAGATAACCTTGGATGTTAGTTCATTGGTTTTTGGGTTAATGCTACTAAATGTCGAATAAAACATCTCATATTTTATTAAATAAATAAAATGCTTGTACATTACAATTACAAACTACAGGACCCACGAGATTTAGGGGATCAACCCCAACAATCTCCCACTTATCCTAAAACTAGTTGGGTACACAATATAAAAGCACACATAAAACAATAAACTAGGGCATAATACATGCCCTGTACAAAATCTCCCACTTATCCTAGACTAAATGTGACCTGTCCCATTAACCCATACTTTGCAAGTGACCCTCAAATACCTTAGTCGTGAGTGCCTTTGTAAATGGATCAGGAACATTGTGCTCCAAAGCTATTTGCATGACGATCACGTCCCCATGATCCACGATCCCTCGGATGATAATTTCTCTCTATGTGCTTCTTGCGCTTGTGACTCTTGGGCTCTCAGGAATTAGCCACAACACCATTATTATCATAACAAAGGGTGATGGGCTTAGACATGTTTGCAACCACATCCGGATCAGTAAACAAATTTATTGAGCCATATAGCTTCCTTAGAAACTTCATAAGCCACCACGTACTCAGCCTCCACAGTGGAGTTAGCAATGCACCCCTGCTTGGTGCTTCTCCAGACTAATACCCCTTCATTAAGAGTGAACACTGATCCTCCTGTCTCTTATACACATCTAGATGTGTATAAGAGACAGGTATTAGGACAATGTTCGTTAGACAATATAACTCCATGCCTGAAAGTGACTAAACCTCTCTTGGAGTTCTGCATAAAAAACTTGACCAGTATCTTGTCAATGTACGATGCTTGACACAGGGCTAGCGTTTTGTTCTTTCGATCTCTAAAGATCTGAATGCCTAGAAAAAATTGCGCCTCTCCCAAATCTTTCATTTGGAATTGGGTCGCTACCGAATTCTTAATTTCAGTCAGTACATCTACATCATTCCCAATGAGTAGGATATCGTCTACATACAACACTAGAAAAGCTACAAAATTGTTGATGATTCTCTTATATACACAAGGCTCATGAACATTTTGATCAAAGCCATAAGATTTGATCGCAGTATCAAATCTTATATTCCAAAATCAAGAAGCTTGTTTAAAACCATAAATGGACCGATTAAGATGGAAAACCTTTTTCTCCATATAAATGGTCTTTTCAAGATTGCTATTCAGAAAGGTAGTCTTAACATCCATTCTCTAAATCTCATAGTCATAATATGAGACAACGAACAAGAGGATCCTGATAGACTTTAATATAGCAACAGGTGAGAAAGTCTCCTCATAGTTGACTCCCTCAACTTGGGTATAACCCTTTGCCATAAGCCTAGCCTTGAAGGTTTGCACCTTCCCATCAGCACCTCGTTTTCTCTTATAAATCCACTTGCAACCTATAAGTTTAACCCTATTAGGTTGATCTATTAGATCTCAAACCAAATTGAAGTACATAGACTCCATTTCGAGATCCATAACTTTGATCCACTCATCTTTGTCAACATCCTCCATTGCCTTCTTGTAAGACAATGGATCCTCAACATCTCCATCAACTACGATAGCTAGGGTTTCTGTTAAACCCATATAACGAACAGGTGGGTTTGCAGCCCTCATACTATGTCGAAGCTCCCTCAACACTTGAGGTGGATTTGACCTACTAGATGAATCCAACTTTAACAACTCTTGTTTAGGTATTGGGTTCTTCAACAACTCTTTTTTATGGTTCAGTAGTTTCATTGGAAACTTCACTCAACACAATCTTACTGCGGGGTTTATGCTCCCTTATGTAGTCATCTTCTAAAAATGTAGCATTTTTTGACACAAACACCTTATTATCCTTAGGATCGTAGAAGTAACCACCTCTCGTTCCTTTAGGGTAACCTACAAATAGACACAATTTTTAACGAGGTTTCAATTTCTTAGGATTTACCTCAAGTATATATGCTAGGAAACCCCAGATCCTAAAATATCGTAAACTACCTTTATGACCATTCCATAATTCCAAAGGTCTTCTAGTAATACTTTTGGATGGAACACAATTCAAAATGTAAGTTGCAGTCTATACTGCATAACCCCAAAACGAGTTCGTTAGGGAAGCATAACTCATCATAGACTTAACCATGTCCAACAGGGTTCAATTTCTCCTTTCTGATACACCATTTTGCTAGGTGTACCAGGTGTCGAGAGTTGGGATAAAATTCCATGTTCTATCAAATAGTCTTGGAATTTTAGATCTAAATACTCTCCACCTCGATCTAATAAAAATATTTTAATAGTTTTATTTAATGTGTTTTCAATTTCAGTCTTGTACTCCTTGAACTTTTCAAGGGCTTCAGACTTATGTTGCATTAAATAAAAATACCCATATCAAGAATAATCATCAGTAAAAGTGATGAAATATTCAAACCCTCCTCTTACCTTAATATTCATCGAACCACACAAGACATGACTCATACATAAGTAAAGAATTTTCTTCTAACTCGCTTAAAAGTCCATTCTTGACCAATCTCTAAATCCTATTAAGATTTATGTGTCCTAATCTCAGGTTCCAAAGATGAGCATTTTTTTAGGAGAAAGTTTAAGTCTTTTATTCTGAGTTACCACAGTTTTAAATAGTTCAGTATTTAGGAGGCCTTTAGTTGCTAACGGTCTTAGCACATATAAATTATTGTCGAGATTATCATAATAAATATGTATTCCATTGTTGTAAACAAACACTTTATTTTCATGAAATTTAAAGGGTAATGTTGTTCTAGAAGACATTTTGTAGAAATCAGGTTCCTTTTCAAGCCTGGAACTACATATATATTATATAATAAAATATAAGATTTCTGTAAGTAGAGTCGAAGCCCTCCCACTGCCATAGCTGAGAGAACGTGCTTAGTTTCATTATGCATGTCATTTCCCCAATCTCCAGTTGTCGTCAGGAACTAATTCCCTAAAATGAAGAATAAACATGGTTAGTGGCACCTGAATCTATTATTCAGGCTGATGTTGGGATTGATGTCCTAATTCTCCCAGAGTCTCGTAGTTTGTAAACTTTGTACACATTGTTATTAATAAAATAAGAGTTATTTTATTTACATTTACTCATATCCAATAAACAAAGATCTGTGGCTATTGTATGTAAACTTAAGCATGTATATGAGATATACAAGTGAATCATGCCTTAAGTGATAACCTAAAAGGTCTGTAGTATAAGGATAAAAGAGGGATACCTTATCCTGATGACACTACGGATACGACCCGCTTTGTAGAGGTTTACAAGTGTTGTGAACTATTACAGATGGTTTGATTCTAGTCATTCATATGGAGACATGTGAGCGGGGGTGTCTTATACAAAGAGTTTGTATAAGACCAAACCACGAGATGATTCGTCTCTTTATATAACACCGTTGATACTTGAGACTTACACCTCACTTAAATGACCATAGGTGACATGACCTTAATCCTAAGTATTTTGGGAACTCTTGTCTATAAGGCCGGTCCTCTGATTAGTATGGGTGAGAGTGGCCAGATTGCCAACTTAACAAGCCTACCTTTTTGAGGATTTGTCAGATTGGGGAGTTGGAAACTCAGTTACACAAGATGGAATTCACTCCTTCTCCGAAGAAGGGGGTAAGTAGATAGATTGCTCCCTTAAGGGTTTTCTGGGTCTTGAACATAGTGGCTGCATCCTCTCTTTGGAAGAGGAGACCCAGTCATAGTAGGACTATGAATTATTGTTCATTAGAGGAATCAATGATACTTGAGGAGTTGGATGTAACTATAGGGGAAAAGTAGTAAATTGGCCTAGCTGTACTTATGAGCGATCTGTGAAGAGTTATCGCACTGTTGATTGATTGATATGGACATAGAAATATATCTGTCGTGAGAAGAGTACAATTGTCGGTCATTAATGGAGTGCCCGACAGTTAACTGATGGTAGATCCCATGACTAAAGAGTTTAGTTAGTTATTCACGTACCATTGGAGCTTTAAGCTACAGGTCCATAAGGTCCCCTTGGTATCTCAATGGATTCAAGTTGAGAATCAGTTCTTAGGGTTAGTTTGAAGTGTTCAAATTAACAAGAGGAAATTCAATTATATATGATATAAATGGTGTGATGTATGAGATACGTCAAGTGGAGGATTAATGTAAATATGATTTACATTAAGTACCATAAAATAGAAAAAGAACTATGGTTTGTATGTTTCATAGATGAAATATTAAAACTATAGGTTATAAATATAATATGGTAAGTTCGTTATCATATTTATTTATAATATATTAATTATTCGATAATTAATTCTTTTGATTGAGTGGGAGGTTATTGGTGGTTTGATGGTAACCATGAGATAAAAAGAAACTTGTTTTCCTAAAAACAAATAGTTGCCTCATTCAAAAGTAACTCACGGATAAGCTATCAAATGAAAGTGTTTCACTAAGCGATAGCTCACAAAGACTAAACGATCGTGGAGCTTTGACTATATGATATTCTTTCAGCTCATCGTAGCGAAACGATTGTTTGGCTAAGTCTATACGATAGGCTACCATTTACTAAACGATCGAGAACATCATCTATACGATAGACGCTTCTTATCTCCCACTTGTTCAATCGTCTACACGGTCGTTGTCCTCCAATCTCTTCCGCAAGCTAAGATCATACAAAGCCCATAACTCCTAGATTCTCACACCGAGAATACCAAGGTAACCATTGTGGTGGTGTCCTCACTCATTTTGTGTATTGAGTTGGACTCGATTGTCTTTGTGGAGGTCGTTCGTTGTGTTCATGTTGTTGTGGTCATTGTGTTCGATTGCTGTCATGGACACTTGTAGACTATTCGAGGGATTCTTGAAGAATATTTCTTCAAAGGTATGCATACTCTATCCCATGATTCTATTGAAGCATTCTACAATTTCTTGTTATGCATTACCTGTTAGTTTTCGTTCTTAGACTGTAATTGATTGTGTTCACTCGAATGGAATTTGGAACGATCTCTTCCGCTGCTCATGGAAATCCTCATGCTTGATTTTCTTCAACTGAATCATGATTCTCCACTAAATAAGTCTCTAAAACAAGTAACTCATATTTACCTTGTTTGACTAACTTCTTCTTTTCTGCCAAGTATTTGGGACAATTTCTATTCTAGTGACCCTCATGGTTACAATGGAAATAGATTCCCTTTTCAGCCTTGGATTTCTTACCCTTCTGGGCAGTAGCTGGTGGGTTATCTTTCCTCTTTTCACCTTTCTTCTTCTTCCACTTTTTGGTGCCAAAAGAAAAAAAAAAAAAACAAAGACTTAGTTTCAGAGGTCGAACCTCTATAGAACTTCTTAGAGGATGAAGCAACATTTGTCTCACCCTTCTGTTCCTTGGATTTCATAAAGGATTGGAATGTCTGTAGCTCGTTGAGCAAGGTGGTCAGGTTGTAGTTAATCCTGTTTATAATAGCATTACTATGGAACTGCAGAAATCTTTTAGGTAAAGATTCCAGTATGAAGCTAACCTGACTGGTTTCATCAATGACTAACCCATTCATCTCTACCATGTTGAAGTGGACCATCATGTTGAGAGCATGTTCTCTAATAGATGCCCTTTTTTTCATAAGGCCATTAAAGATATTTTTCAGAGTGTCATACCTGAGTTATGTAGATAGTTGTCCAAATATCCCCCGTAGGGACTCCATGATCTCATGGGCAATGATCAAGAGTTCATGCTTCTTGGCCAAGACTTTAGAAAAGCTTGCCAAGATATATGCTCCGGCCTCCTCATTTACCCGTATTCAACATTCTTATGCCTCCTGAACGTTTCGAGGAGCATTTTGAGCAAAAACAGGAGGACAATCCTCCATAAGGACAAATATCAGGTCATTGATGATTAATATTATGTTGATTATGTTTTTCCATATTGTGTAATTTTCGTTGGTAAGTTTGTGGCGGCGAGTAAGTTTATTGTTGTGGAAGTCGCAATGAATTTGATGAAACGTACAAATTATTTATATTGGAATTCAAGCTTTTTCCATTTGAAAAACCAATCAAATTTACTAAAATAATTTAATACACCTAATGTGACATCTATTTTGCTATGATGTTTCAGTAAGGCAGGGTAAAAGTCACTATAGGGTGATCAAGTACCCCTTCACTGAAATGACATCGTCTCAACCAATATACAGAACAACTCTTTGTTACTATAAATATTGGTCACATTGTTCGGTCTAGAAACTATTAACTTCCTTAACATTTTCTTGTAAGTGTGACCCCTCATTTTAGATTCTAGAGTTTCACCCAATGAGCCAACCGTAGGGAAAAATTGATTGGTGGAAAAACTAAAGCAATCCTATCCATTTATGGAGTTTGAGTAAAAAGTCATGCAAATGCCATCTGTAGGGGGACACAAGTAAAGGTGCCTCGAAACCAAGCATGAAAATTTTCTACAAACTAATTAAAGAGACCGTGGGATGTGTTGACACACGTCCCGCTCCCACTTACTATAAACACTTTCTTTTTAATATTGACCTATACAAACACCACCCGTAGAAGGACACAAGCAAAGGTGCCTTGAGGCCGAGTATAGATTGCACAGTGTGAATTTATAAGGAGAAACGTGAAAAAGGAAAATTGAAGTATCATATACTCCATTTTCCTCCCACAAGTGTTTAAGGTTAATTTAACTTAGAAAAATACGACTAATTATTTTACTAAGTGATTGTTTAAATTTATCCAAAAGTAATACTTACTTTGGATAGTTAAACAACTTTGATTAATGTTCATTAAACACTTTAATAAACCTTAATCAATAATTGCATGCTTGTAGCATATCTATCTAATTCACCTTTCTAGGTCAGTTCCCAGGTTGGGGTGTTCTGTTTCCATTAATTTAAATACCTCAGCCTTGACAAAACTAGCCTTAGAAAAGATGTCCCTTATAGATACATTTGCTAAAATTTAATATTTTAATTAAAACTAATTCAATCTTATTAAACTGATTAAAAAATTAAACTTATTTCTAATCTCATTAGAAATGTGATCTTAGGTCTATGTGGATCATGTTTTAAAACTATTTAAAAAAATTATTTTAACCTAAGGTTTGAATACAATTCTGAATTATTGATTTTAATTATTGATTTCATTTAATTATAAATTTTCTAAAAGAAATGAAATAAACTAAAACCAATTATTGCATGTTAAAGCATATTTAGGTAACTTATAACAATTATAAAATAACCTAAAGTAGTGACATGCTTCATGCAATTTCATTTCATTATTAACATACATAACACTTATATATTAAAGTAATGAAATAATGAATAACATAAATCAATCCATACATTCAACTATATGTTATAACACTTATTATATAAATGATGCATGACTATGTTATTAATGCATGCAAACATATATTATAACATTTATATTATATGATGCATGAGCATGCTATAAAATTAAATCATGCAACTATATATTATAACATTTATAACATAAATGATGCATGAATAATGCATAGCCTATGGTGAGATTTTACTATATATAAATATATAAAATAAATCATACATCATATGTATAATTTAAAACAATTAATGGATCGGGATTTGAATCCTAAACAATTAATTAAATTAATATAACACTTATATTAATTTAAATAATTAAAAACAACTAACTATTGCAAAAATAATAGCCAACCAGTTCAAAACAAGTAAACCGGGTCTTGAATCGCACAAACCGAACCGTCTAACACCTGAATTGGCAACGAATTGCTTGAACCAAGCGAACAGAACACAAACCGACTGAGCCACAAACCGAACCATGTGCAAAGTGGTTCATTCTTTCTATCTTGGAGTGTTGCAACGCTGTGTCCTAGCATTGCAACACTATGGAAAGAACATTACGTTCCGCTCGTAGCAGTGTTACAATGCTAGGACACAGTGTTGCAACGCTACTGTATAGTTGCAAATTCCTTCGGTTTTCCTCCCATTTTGGCCTTGTTTTCTCCAGATAAAGACCGAAATGATCATGAACGACTCAAGACTTTCAAATTACAGATTCGCAACTAATGCCAAAAAACGAAGGGTCCTTACAAACAAAAATTCGTAAAATACAGCTGTAAATATGATCCAATCTCAAAAAAAAAAAAAAAAAAAAAAAAAACCAATCATTCCAAACCAAAAAAAAAATTCCATCATCACATGAATTAATTTACAGAATGCAACCCACCATAGATCTATAGATGCATTCTGGAAAATAAAAAAAAAAATAGGACCAAAGCCACGCTCTGATACAAATAGAATGAGCGGTGAAGTTCCATTGCAGAGGTGGGAGCATCCTAATTTTTCAATTTTCACAGAATACAAAAAAGAGTAACAAGATTATGCAAAATACAGAAAATTTACAGCATGTAATTGACGGAGAAATATAGGGTTAGAAATTACATTACCCCTGATAAATCGAAATTCTTCACGAAATCTCCTTTTACACATTGATCACGATAAAAAAAAAAAAAAAAAATGGCCACCACCACGAGAATTACCTCTGTATTCTCTTGGGATGAGAATTTCTCAGAAGGTATGGGCTCTGAAATTTTGAAAGAGATGGAGAGATTTTTTTTTTTTTTTTTGAGAGAGGAATTACTATGATCTATTTTTTAAAAAATTACAGAGAGTTTCTTTTCTGTATCAACCCTACAGAGAAGAAGAAGAGAGAAAAGAAACTTCCTACAAAACCATCAAACGTTAGTGATTGAGAGAATTAAGGAGAGGGAACTTATTTCCCTCCCTTTGATTTTGAAATTTAAAAATTAAATTAAAATTTGATTAATTTAAATAATAATTATATGTATATAATAACTAACTTATTATATGTATATATAACTATATATTATATCATATATAACACATAACCTATAGGTTTTATATTGTATCAACAATGCATGGTATTTAATATAAATCACATTTATACTAAATTCAATTATATGAATCCCATTCATATAATTAGTATTTGAATCATATAATTGTGAATTTTGAATTTTTTTAAATAATAAAAGGGAGGGAGTTATTTATTTATTTTTTTTTACAAAAGTAAATAAATAACAACTCACTCCTTTTTAGTCTCTCAACTGTTTCACATTAATATTGAGGGGTTGTGAGATTTTTTTTATCGACTTCTCATTTCACATTTTGTCTCCCATAAGGCTCTCTATAAAAACAATGTTCTTTCTCAAATAAATTTATCCCTTCTCCCTTTCTTCCAAAATTGATCATTGAAACCCACACCTCTCAGCAATCCCCACCCTTGAGAATAACGGGGAAGAGCTCTTAGTGGAGTCCATCGTTGTTCCTATGATCATGTGTTCATGAATTCTAGGGAGAGTCCGATTTTTTCGTGATCGGAGAGCACTCGTGAGGATTTTTTGTCTCCAAGGGTAAGATCCATGAATCCCTTTCTTCCTTTTTGATTTTTTTTTTTGTTGGAAAAGCATGCTTAATTAGGGTTGTTTATTCCTAGTTTTTGGACTCTATGTAATCAATGTTCTGTAAAATTAAAATTGGGACACGATCCTTCCGCTGCGGATAATCACCTATTCCTTTCAGATACATTATAAAGTATAATGTATGTTGATACATTTAGAGTTTAATGAGAGGGATAAGTATTTGAATGTGATTCAAGTATTTATTATATGAATATGATTCATATATAAACTATATGTTAAAAATAATATGAATATGATTCATATTAAAACTATTTAGTTTGATAAAAGAGGTTATTATTTGAATATGATTAAAATATTATTATATGAATGAGATTCATATAAAAACTATATGTTAGTATATTTCTAATATTGAATTCTAACTTGAATTAAAGAAAGGTTCTCTCTCACTCTTTTCCTCCTTTTCTCCTCTGTGTTCTCTCTATTGGGATTGGTATCCTAATTCTCCCAGAGTCTCGTTGTTTTGTAAAGATACACATTGTTCGATGAATAAAATAAATGTTATTTAATTCTAGCATTTACTCATATCCAATAAACAAAGCTCCTTGGTTATCTTATGTGAACTTAAGCATGTATATGTGATATACAAATGCATCATGCCTTAAGTGATAACCTAAATAGGTATGTAGTATAAGGATTAAGGTGAGATACCTGATCCTGGTGACACTGCGGATATGGCTCGTTTTATAGAGGTTTGCAAGTGTTGTAAACTACTATAGATGGTTGATCCTGACCATTCATGTGGAGATATGGAGTGAGGGTATCCTATACAAAGATTTTGTATAAGACTTGGACCACGAGATGTACTCTGTATATAACGCCGTTGATACTAGAGACTTGCATCTCACCTAAATGACCATAGGTCACACGACCTCAATCCTGAGTGCTTTGGGAACTTCTACCTTTGAGAGCGGTCCTTTGATTAGTATGGGTGAGAGTGGCCAGATTGCCAACTCAACATGCCTACCTTTTTGGGGACTTGTCTGATCTGGGAGCTGGGAACTCAATCCACAAAATGGAATTCACTCTTTTCCCGAAGCAGGGATAAGTTGAGAGATTTCTCCCTTAAGGGTGATTTCGAGGCTTGAACATAGTGGCCATAGTTTCTCTTTGGAAGAGAAGACTCAGTCATAGTAGGACTATGACTTATGTTTATTAGAGGGATCAGTGGTACTTAAGGAGACAGATGTAACTATAGGGGCATAACAGTTATTGGGCTAGCTGTACTTATGAGCGATATGTGAAGGTTTGTCACACTGCTCATTGGTTAAGATGGACACATAATATATCTGTAGTAAGGAGAGTTCAGTCGTCAGTCTTTAATGGAGTGCCTGACAGTTAACAGATGATGGATCCCGTGACTAAAGAGTTTAGTCAGTTATTCAGGTACTGTTGGAGCTTCGAGCTACAGGTCCATGAGGTCCCCTCAGTAGCTCAATGGATTCAGTTGAGGATCAGTTCTTGGTGTTGATTTGAAATGTTCAAACTGACAAGAGGCATTTTGATTATATATGATATAATTGGTTTGATGTATGAGATACATCTATGGAGAATTGATGTAAATGAGATTTACATTAAGTACCATGGAATAGAAAAAGAACTATGGTTTATATGTTTCATGAGATGAAATATTAAAACTATAGGTTATAAATATAGTATGATAAGTTGGTTATCATTTATGTTTATAATAATATTAATTATTGGATAATTAATTCTTTTTCTTTTAAATAACCAAAGTAGTGGTTATTGAATCATGGTAGCCGTGAGTTTAAAAGAAAAATGGTTTCCTAATTTCAAAAAGAAGTTTTTTTTTTCAAACGCTAAAAAGTTTTTAATTTTCTCTCTCGTGCAAAAGAAACTCACGAAGTCATCAAGTAAATTCAGACTTACTAAACGACAGTTGGGTGAGCTAAACGATCGTGCAGAGTAGAGCTAAACGATTGTGCAGTATTTACTAAATGATCGCTGGCCCAAGGTAAACGATCGTGTAGAGTCTGTAGGCGACAGACCGATCTAAGCGATGAGCTAAACGATTGCATAATTTTGCTAGATGATTGCTGGCCTAAGGTAAACGATCGTGTAGAGTCTGTAGACGATAGATCGAGCTAAACGATCGCATAGCTTTTGCTTGACGATCGCATAACTTTATCTAAATGATTGGGCATCGACCTATACGATAGGTCTTCGCCATCTCCCAGTTGCCCAGTCGTGTATGTGATCAGTGTTTCCTCCATTCGTCTGCCTCATACCAAGTCCAAACAGAGCCCACCCTCTGGATTCTCACACTGAGAATACCAAGGTAGCCTTGTTGGTGGTGTCAGACTCAACTCGAAACCATCAAGGTTTTCTGGAGGTCATTCGTGGTGCTGTGGAGGTCGTTCGTGTTACGGAGGAGTTTATGACCGAGGAGATTGTTGAGAATGAGCGTGAAATGTTTGTGCTGTGTTGCGGTCATTTAGATCGGGCGTTCGAAGCTGCTGTTGTTCGAATGTTCATGCGCAACGGAGTATGGAGACACTTCTGCCATTGTGCATAGAGTTTGATCTCTTTATGTATTTATTGTTCATGCTGTAATTTCTGCATTTGAATTGTATAACCGCTTGTTTGAAGTCGATCGTAAATATATTGTTGATTCATGATTGTAATTTGGAATTATCATTTTTCTACTGCTCATGGAAATCTCGCTTCCGATTTCCTTCAATCTCTACCAAAAAGACTATCAAGAACTCTCTCTTCCTCCCTTACCAAAAGGAAGCCCACAAACTCTCCTTTGGTTCTCTCTT
Organism: Benincasa hispida; assembly: GCF_009727055.1. Classification (NCBI taxonomy): domain Eukaryota; kingdom Viridiplantae; phylum Streptophyta; class Magnoliopsida; order Cucurbitales; family Cucurbitaceae; genus Benincasa; species Benincasa hispida. Next base: position 19,205,963 of record NC_052350.1, on the reverse strand, counting down.
TGAGTATAACAAGGAAGCCTCCTTTGTGGTGGTGTCCAAGAAGCAAAGAGTTTGCAGTTGTGTTCTTGGTGTTCGAGTTCGAGAAGGAGTTTCACCGGTCGTGATCTTTCCAGAGAGGAAGCGAGAAGATGGGATCTTCAAGGGTTAGTATGATTTCTTCTTTCTTTTTTCTCTATAATTCCATTAATGTTTATCATAGTTTCCGTTCTCCTCTATTTATTTAAGTTACTGTAAAATGAGTTTCAAAGACCAGCAATCATTTTCTTTCACTGTGTGGAATTCCAAATCTCTTCAATTGGTATTAGAGTCATTTCATCTTTGAATTTCTTTTTTTAACTTATAATCAGAGTTTTAGTGGGATTTAAACACTGCATTATGAATGTATGATGGTTTACACATGGATGTTTCAAACTTGGCTAGATTTACTGCTTTAAAGTGTTTAAAGTTGTAATGTCCTAGTAATTGATGCATTTAATTTCCGCTATCGAGTTTATAAGTCCATGTTGCTCGTTGGTTTTTTGTTGTTGAAGAGTTTGATGACCATTGAAGTAAGATCGGGTTGGAGGTCGAAGTAGAGGAAGCATTCTGGCCTATAGCGTAGAGCACAACATTGCACCATTGTGCTTTACGCTATAAGATAGAATGCCCAACATTGCAACGCTGTAGGGGAGCGACGTGACACTACGTGTAACATAAAGGTATGCTACAACAGCATAAAAGCCAATGTCGCAACGCTTTAGCTGTAGCGTTACGACGTTCCGAATCTGTTTGTGCACACGTTAAAATGGTAGCGGTCGTGGGTTCGAGGAACGTTCCGAATCTGTTTATGTTAATTAAATTAATTGTTTAGGATGCCAATTTTAGTCCATTGTTACTTATTTATCATTTTATACATTGTATGAATTATTATTTATATAGCATATTGTATGCCATATAGTTTAAAATCCTACCATAGGATAAACATAAAATTATACATCATATTTAATATAAGAGTTATATTATATAGTTGCATGATTTAATTAAGCATGTACATGCATCATATTTAATATAAGAGTTATATTATATGATTGCATGCATAGCAACATGTCCATGCATCATACTTTATTGTAAAAGTTATATTTGTATGATGTATAATATAAATATTATATTATATGATGCTTGTGTTATTTTCATTATTGTATAACATAAGTGTTATATTAGATAATGAAAATAGAAATGCATGAAGTATGACATTACCTTATAAATATAATTGTTATATTTTTATGTATGTCATTAGATGCGTGGCTTAAGTTTTAATTGTTTCATTAATCTGTATATGTGTTATAAGTTTAATGAAATTAGAATTAAAATCTAGAATCAAGAGTTACATGCAAACATAGGTTTAAATTCATTTTAAATGGTTTAATATTGATTTCACCTAGACCTATGTTAGTATATTTTTAATGTGATTAGAAATAGATTAATCTTTTATTTTCTTTTTAATGAGATTAAAATGAAAATAAAAAAATATTAAAATTATAACATAATTGTCTATAAAGGACCTTTATCTAAGGAAGTTTATGTCTGAGATATTTAAGCTGACGAAAATGGAACACCCCTACCTGAGAACCGACCTGGAAGGTGAATTAGACAATAATGTTATAAGCATGCAATAAATGATTAGGTTAATTAAAATGTTTAATAAAAAAGAATTATATATTGTTAAACTATCCAATATAAGAGTTATATTGGGCCAATTTAATAATTTACTTGATATATTTATCAGCTTAATTTACCTAAGTGATGAGCACTTGTTTGTAAAATACTTACTAAGAGAAAAAAGATGTATATGATATGTCATTTTTCCACTTACGTTCTCCCTTAAAGTTCACACTATGAGACCCATGCTTAGCCTCGAGGCACTCTAGGAGCGTCCCCTTTCGGATGATGTTTGCATGGTCAATATCAAGGTAAATGGAGAAAGTATTTATAGTAAGTGAGAGAAGGATGTGTGTCAAAATATCCTACAGTCTCTTTGATTGGTTTGCATCGTGAGATCTTGTTGCACGGCCTCGAGGCGCTTTAGGAGCGTCCCTCTTCGGATGGTTTGTGCATTAGGTCAATATCAGGGCGAACTCTAGAAATGGATAGGATCACTTTAGTTTTTGCCCCAATTGGTTTTTCCTTCGATTGGCTCACTGAGGCGAAACTTTAGGGTCGAAAATGGAGGGTCACACTTACAAGAAATTGTTAAGTAAGTCAATGATTTATTGACCAAATAAATGACAACTAATTATTATAGGAATAAGAGTTATTCTGGTGTAACAATTGGTTGAGAATGTCTCAATCTAGTGAAGGAATAACTGATCATCCTTCGTGGCGTTTGTTCTAACTCACTGGAGTATTATAGAAATAGAAAACTTGAATTAATATGGATGAGATTCATATGAAATCTATTAGGTTTATTATTTTTAATTTCTTTGTTGAATTAGAATGGGTAACAGATTGCATATAGTCAATTAACATGTTTTATATAATTCAAAGTTATGTCATTTTCTTTCAAGGTTTTATTTATTTTTTTTATATTACTGATATTAGTCAAAGGGTTTGATAAATATGTTATATTGGAAAATTTCATCAACACATAATGCAGTGTAATTTTGTCTTTTAATTTGGGAAATGTTCTCAAAAGAGATTGTTGCCAATTCATAAAATGTTCATGAATAGTCTTTGCAGTGCTGGCTTACTTTATATTTTTATTGTCTGGACAACATATGATGTGTCTGGATTACACGATAAAGTCATGACATAAAATATTGTATGTTAGAGTCATGAAAAGCTATATGACCTCCAAAGTAAAGCATTATCTGAGTCCAAGAAAGTCATAATGACTAGAGCTGATGAAAAAATGTTAGTTTGGAATGTCACGTGATGAGGAATTATAGAAATACCTCAAAAAGAAAGAAAAATAAGAATAAGTAAATTTGATTTACTCCACACCTTGATATTTGAATAATGATTCACTATCAGATTTTTTCTGAATTACAATTAGATTGTAAATCTTGGTGAATATTTAATTAAGTGGAATAGTTTTACTAGTTGGCAACAGGAAGCTCATCTCAATTAAAGTAGTGGGAGACATTAAAATATTATTTATTTATGCTAAAAATGGTGCTTTTATCACCACAAGAGAATTTGAATTTCTCCAAACTTTATTACTAAATATTTCATAGAGTATGAATGGTTTTAGTGATAAGGAATGTGTGTTAAAGGTTCAACTTTGATTATATAACAACTAACTTATTATATGTATATATAACTATATGTTATACCATATATAACACATAACCTATGGTTTTTATGTTGTATCAAATACAATGTAACCTATAGTTTTAGTTCTCTCAACAATGCATGAAATTTAATATAAATCACATTTATACTAAATTCAATTATATGAATCTCATTCATATAATTAGTATTTGAATCATATTCAAATATTTAATTTCTCTCTAAATAAACTTTATATTATAATGTATTGAATACATTATATTAATTATATCATATATAATTAATTTAAATTAATTATATCACATATAATTAATTCCCTTAATTAATTTAAACAATTCAAATTAATCCAAAATTAATTCTCAATAGTCCTTATTGAGCTATAGAGAGGACCTTATGGACCTGTAGATCGAAGCTTCAATGGTACTTGAATAATAATTAAACTCCTCTAATCAAATTATTCAACATCCATTAACTGTCTGTCACTCCACTAAATACCGACAATTGCACTCTTCGCACTATAGATATATTTTTGTGTCCATTGAATATAACCAGTCAACAGTACGATGACCCTTAACAAATTGCTCATAAGTAAGCAAAAGTTACCCTTTTTCCCCTGTAGTTACATCTAACTCCTTAAGTACCACTGATCTCTCTAATGAACAATAAGTCATAGTCCAACTATAACCATACCCCTCTCGGGCTAAGAGAGGGTGTGGTTCCACATTGTTCAAGTCTCGGAATCAGACCTTAAGGGAGCAATTTATCTACTTACCCAGACGTTAGGGAAGGAGTGAATTTCTTCTTGTGTAGTTGTGTTCCTAGCTCCCCAATCAGACGAGTCCCCAAAATGGTAGGCATATTGAGTTGGCAAAACTGGCCACTTTCATCCATAAAAATCAAACAACCCTCCTCATAGGCAAGAGTTCACAACTCATTCAAGATTTCGGTGGCCAGCCATACTTATTATATCTCTATGATACGTGAATGAATTTGTTATGAGCACAAGATTGTTTCTATCTCTAGAAATACTTTTTGCTTTGCTTAACAAGTTCCATAACTACTTTCCTTCTCAGGAGGCTAGTTATAGCTACTTGTCTCCATGAGTGTTCATAGGCCAACATTTAAATGACTATATATTAAGCAAACAGGATAACTTCCTCAGATTCTACTTAGCTCATAATATTAACCTTCCCCCTTACCCTGTTGAGACTAATGACTCATGGCAAAGGTTAAAATGAAAGCAAAGATAGAGGAAATGATGAATGAAGACATGATAATATTGAGATAGAGGTATAGTTTTTGTATACAGGTGAATAATTTCTTAAACTATAGTGCAAACAAAATGATAAGAGAACAAGGTGAAGAGTTAGTTGGTAGGAATTTCTTACTCTCAATAGGTGAATGTCTAGGTTGTTGATGTTGATTTGGTTGAGCGAGATGGAGAAAGCACTTTTAGACTCTTGCTTCGGTGAGGGTTCGATGATGATTCGGGGTGAAAAAGATGGAGTTGGATTTCTCTCTCATAGATCATATAATCTTTGGATCGTAAATTTTCTAATGATCTGATGATTTTTTTCCTTCTTGGTGTCAAGACTCTATTTATAGACCCATACATTATACCTTGTTGGGGTTCCCAATCTGATCAGTCGCCATTGTCTGACGCAGTAGGTATGAATGTCAGCACTGCAATCATGGTCAACGTTCTGGAAGCTTGACAGAAAATCTGCAAAAACCCCAAACCCTATTTTTCCTATTTAAGTATGATAAGTAGTATGTAAAGTATGATTAAGTGTAAGTTAGTATTATGTTTGTAGGGAAGAAGCTTGAGAATGAGTGGAAAAGGAGGAAAATATTCTAAGTGTTGAGATTGTAACTCTCGGTTAGCAAGGTATTGATGACACTTAGGAAAAATTTGGCGAAGTATGGAAGCTAGTTATGCCCGTGCATCGGAAGCCATGCGTTGAAGGTTGTTAAGGTATGTGGCATCCATGCTTTATGGAGGTTAGTTTAGTGCATGATGGGCGTGAGGCATGGAGTGAGTAGCTAAGTGTTGGTCGAGAGTATGCTATGCATTGAGCAAGGGTATGCGATGGCTAAGCTCATCTTGAGGTTAGTTGGACACTTGGTGAGCGTGAGGCTAAGTGTTGGTGTTGGCATTAGGTGTTGGCTACGCGATGGTGGTAGAGGCAAGAACACACATGATGGAAGAAAGTTGGCCATAAATGACAAGGTGAGGTTTGCGCTAACCAAGTCTCGCGTTGGGGTAGGTGGGTAAGAAGACACGCGCATGGGCAAGGATGCCTTAGGCGATGCAGCTTGTACATGCGTTGGTGTGCAATGGTGGGCAAGGATGTGCGCGAAGTGGGGTCATGCGATGATCTTGAGACTAGGCATTGGGGGCAAGAGGGGCGTTGAGGCATGTACTGGTCGAGGGGTGTATGCGTCCAAGTGAAGCTATGTGTTGATAAGAATTAAGAGGCCATGCATTGGTGATTAGAGGAAACTTTCAGCTTAATCATCGATTGTAATGGCTAGCTATCGTGATTAGAAGGTTTAAGTTTGACGTAGTGGGATAGGTGGTAGCCTAAGTGTAATTAAGGTCATGCAACACTTAGTATAAAAGGGAAGCCTCAGTTCAAGAACTTGGTTTAGGAAATTCTCTCATGCTAAAGAGGTAAAGCCATTTGAAAGCTTGAAGAGTGTAGTTGATATCCCAGGGCTTCCGAATGGGAGTTGAATTCGAAGTTTTCCTTAAGAAGTTCAGGCTTTCGGGTGAATCTAGACCAGAGGTTTAGATTGGAAGTTTTCAGACAGACCAAAAGGAATTTGAAGCTCAAATTTTAAGGTAAGAAAGTTATGACATTTTTGAAACAAGTTTGTAGAAGGATATTTTCCAAGATAAGATCTGGAAAATAAGTAAATTGAGGTTGAAGTGGAATATGGATTTTTCGGTTGAATAAGCAAACAGTTGCAAATGTTGAGCAAAAAGGTAGCTCAATCAGGAAGGTTGCAGATGTGCGTAAATGCAGGTTGACACAAGGCGCTTCGTGGGTGCACGCATGAGGTTGTGAGTGCAGGGTTGCGCTGAAGGGCAGGAAGCACTGACATATGTGTGCGAAGGTAGATTGATGCAAGAGTGCGTTGTGAAGCGCCAAGCGTGCGCGTGAGGGATTATGCGGTGAGGTGTATTGTGTGTGAAGGGGCGCACTGATACGTTGAGGTAGTAAGCATTAACGCATAGCTGTGGCATGTTATGCATAAGGGTGGACAGGCGTTGACGCATAGGAAGGTGGTGGCCGCATAGACTAGCAACATCACACAAGGTGTTTCTCTAAGTGTTGCACGTATGGTGTATGCGTTAAGATGGGAAGATGATATTCTAAGTTGAATATTAAGCTTGTTAAGAGGGTTATGCTCACAAGGGAGTCAATAACATTAACCAAAGTTGTTTGTAAACCTTACAGGACAAACACCCATAGGAGAAGCATATCAACCCTAAGAGGATGCCCAAGGCTGTGGTGACAAATTTAGTGCTCTACTAAATGTTTAGTAAATGCATGATTTATCCAAAAGACTAGTTTTCATGTTAGCTTTTATGTGAAGTATGTTAAAATGATAGTTTCCAAGCAAACTAGTTTTCAAGAGCTTTCCTAATGCATGCATAGTGTAAAGATGTTTATGTAAGCATGCTTTAAGTATTTATATACTTTATGTCATGAGGCATGCATTAATAGGTTATGATTATGTGATGAAGAGGTTTAAAGCATAAGTTTTATGTTACTTATACTTTTAAGTGTTTATGTTTCAATGAGTAAGTTTTATGATGATTATAATGATCCCGATACCAAAAGACTATGAGAAAGTATCTAGACCATAGTACCTAAGGTATGACAGTACATAGTTAATACCACGTGAATGTAGGTAGGGTAGACGTTGGTGGCGTTGAGATTACTCCACTCCAACTAAGGATTGACGTTGAGGGATCGAGAAAAAGGGTTCTCTCTCAATTAAGGACTCAGATGTTTAATGATTTCCAGTAGTTTCATGTTTTAAAGTTTTAAGTAAGAGTTTGCTTGGCAGTTTTCAGTAATGAGCATAATGTTTTGTTTTATTAGTCACTCACTGGGCTAGTAGCTCTTTCTTTCCAAATGTTTTCCTTTTCTCCTAGTAGTGGTCCTCTCCCTAGAGGCTAGCTGCTCTGTTGCTCTGCCACTCAAGGATTTAAGTAAGGGCTCAAAGTTTGTAAAGAAGTTTTAGATGTTTACTTTGTAAATGTTTGTACACACGTGTCATTCATATAGGGACTAGTAAAGTATGTTTGGACCTACTGAACTCTGTACCTATTAATATGATGTAAATGTATTATGTGTTAGACCCTGGTTGTGTTATGTGAGTTGAGTATCTTTAGTATGATTTATATGTCTTATAGAGGTTTCTAAGCAGGTTAAGAATGTCAGTTAGGCGTAAGTGCCACGAAAAGGTTGGTAACTTCTGTTGTCACATTCTCTTATGGATTAAGAGGGTAATCTGGGAGGGGTTGTGAAAAAATCCACTGGTAAAGTTTCAAAGATCTTAAGGTATGTGATCGTTGGTTTGTTCTTTGGAAGGTCAACACATGTGGTATCTCTTGTGGTAATCTGTAAAATAAATACTTTTGGCGCAATATGCTCATGACATGCGGTCAGCAGGTGCTTTTGTGATACTTTAGTGCAAGTTTGATATTTAACATGAATTCTAAGCTGATTGTCATGCAATCTTCTTTCTTCTTTCATTATTCTAAGAAAAATGCTACAATAACTTGTATTTCTAGAAGTTATTAACTATAGACAAGAGAATTTGAATAGACTTTAACATGACAACAGGTGAGAAAGTTTTTTCATAGTCCACTCCCTTAACTCGGTATAACTTTTCGCCACTAGTCTAGATTTAAAGGTCTATATCTTTCCATCTACACCCCTTTTTTCCTTTGGATCCACTTGCATTCTATAGGTTTTACCCCATCATGTCATCTACAAGCTCCTAGACAAAATTGAAGCACATAGACTCCATTAGTTGATTCATGTTTTCAATCCATTCGTCCTTGTCAACATTTTTCATAGCTTTCTTGTAAGATAATAGATCCTTAATTCCATTATCAGATATGATGTTTTGGGCTTCTGTTAAACCCATGAAACAAACATGTAGGTTTGTAACCCTTCCACTACGTTGAAGCATCTCAACTCTTGAGATGGATGTGCTTGACTAGATGAACCGACATCAATAACCTTTGTTGACATACTAGCTTCTTCAGCTACTCCGGTTGAAGTCTCAGTAGGATCATTAGAAATCTCACTTAAAACTATTTTGCTTCGTGTTTTGTGGTCCCTCATGTAGTCTTTTACCAAAAAGAAAAAAAACAACATTTGTCGACACAAACACTTTATTCTCATTTGGATTAAAGATGTACCCACCTCTCGTTTCCTTGGGGTAGCGTACAAATAGGCATGCTCTCAAACAAGGTTCCAACTTTTTGGGATTTTTCATGAGCACATGAGCTGGACATCCCCAAATCCTGAAGTGGTGTAAAGTACCTTTATGACCTTTTCATAACTCAAAGGTGTTTCAAAAACACTATTTGAGGAAATGTTGTTCAAGATATAAACAGCAGTCTCCACTCATATCCCCAGAACGAGTTTGAAAGTTGAGCATAGCTTATTATAAACAACAGTCTCCACTGCATGTTCAACAGTGTTCTATTTCTTCTTTTTGATACACCATTATGCTGAGGTGTACCAGGGGCTGAGAGTTGGGATGTAATTCCATGTTCTATCAAATAATTGTGGAATCTTAAGTCGATTATTCTCCACCACGATTCGGTCGTAGTATTTTTATCCTTTTACCTAACAAGTTTTCAACCTCAGTCTTATACTTCTTGAACTTTTCAAGTACTTTAGACTTCTGTTGCATTAGATAAAGATACTCATATCTTGAATAATCATCTATGAAAGAAATGAAATATTCATACTCTCTTCTTGCTTTTACATTCATCAGACCACAGAGGTCTGAATGTATAAGCTCCAAAGTCTCCTTGTCTCTATAACCTTTTTCAATAAAAGGTTGTTTCGTCATTATGCCTTCAAGGCATGACTCACATACAGGTAAAGAGTTTTCTTCTAAACCATTTAGAAGTCCAATTTTAACCAATCTCTCAATCCTATTGAGGTTAATGTGACCTAACTTTAGATGCCAAAGGTGGACATTTTCTTTAGGAGAAACTCTTGGTCTCTTAGTAGTTGTAGTCGTTTTGAACATTTCAATATTTAGAACAACCTTTGTAACTAACGACCTTAGTACATCTATGTTACTTTCCATTGAAGCAAAGTCTATCTCCATTCCATTCTAAAAAATAAACACTTCATTATCAAAGAAGAAAAGTGAATACTTTTGTAGAATCAAACAAGAAACAAAGATTAAGTTTCACTTGATATTAGGAACTACATATATGCCATCTAATAACATATATCGTTTATTGTCCAAAAATAACTTAAGCCCACCCATGGCAACAATTGAAACATCTCACTAGTACAAACTCGAAGAGTCATCTCTTCAACTTCCAATTGTCTCTAGGAATTAAATCCTTGTTAGAAAGAACATACGTGATTAGTAGCCCCTGAATCAACTATCCAGGTAGAATCTAAAGGAATTGAATCCTAAGCAAAAGCATGTGATCGCCTTGCAATTTTGTTTTCAATTTTACATAAACAAAATACGGAATAAAAATAATAACATAATGGATAACTAATCTATTGGGGTTAATGCCCTAAATCTCATAGGGTCTTATAATTTGTAAACCTTGTATGAACAAACTCATTTTCTTGGAGTATTTCGAACATCTTCATACCTTCAGACACAACATTTGCTACCAAGTTTTCATACTCATGGATTTATTCAACAACAGGTTTCTCGTCAGTCATCTGGAATTGTAACCACTTTCTAACGACGTATTTTTTCCATCTAACATCATCTCCTTTGTGCCGAGACTTCAATGTGTTCTAGATTTTCTTAGCTAATTTTGGACCACAAACAGATCGAACATGGGATCTGTCATATGGTTGAGCAGATGGCGACATACTGTTTTATTGCTTTTCTCGTATTTGTCAGGATCGATCTCGGAGGATTGCCTCATTGGTCAAAAACAGTGATGGGTTCCCTAGAAGATTCTGGATCAATGATAGTAGGCATCTTCTTGATAGCAGCAGGTGCTTCTGTGGTGAGGATATAGTCAACCTCCAACTGCTCGAAGAAGATTAACAAATTTTTGGACCAGCAGCGGTAATTCGCTCCATCATGTGGTTCAAGCTTGGAAAGATTGGGGAGAACTTTACCATTCTTTATTGACATCTGTTAGAAATATAATTGCTTTTAGAATGTAAAAACATATGTGAAATAGTTGCTGTCCCATGGAGAAACCACTACCCTGAAAGAATTACGACGTGACCTTGGTGTCAATCGTTGTATCGATTGATCCCCAAGGTTAAAATTGAAGCAAATCGAAATCAAGATTTCCATGAGCAGCGGAAAAAGACAATTCCAAATTACAATCATGAATCTACAAATCATTTACAGTCGACTTCAATACAAGCGGTTATACAAATATACAAAGCAATTACAACATGAACATTAAATGTACAGAGGGAAAAACTATACTAACAAAGGCAGAAGCGTCTCCACGCTTCGATGCGTACTCTGATCAAACAACAGCAACCCCGAGTGCCTAATCTACACGACCACAACACTGCACGAACACAGAACGAACACTTCGCGTTCATCCTCAACGATCTCCTCGATCACGAACTCCTCCGCAACCGCGAACGGCGTCCGTAGCACCACGAACGACCTCCGAAAAACCTCGACGGTGTCAAGTTGGGTCTGACACCACCAACAAGGCGACCTTGGTATTCTCGGTGTGAGAATCTAGAGGGTGGGCTCTGTTCGGACTTGGTGTGAGGCAGACGAATGGAGGAAACAACGATCACGTACACGACTGGGCAAGTGGGAGAAGTCAGAGACCTATCATATGCGTTGATGCCCAATCCTTTAATGATAACTCTATAAGAAATACAAGTTATTTATGTTGCCTTATCTAGATATTGTCGACCAAAAGAGAATATGCGTGATTTGTATGAAAAATAGCTCAGAAATACAATAAATTATGATTAACGCAATTACACCCACTAACATCGTCAAGTTGGTAAAATAGGATTTTTTTACTTTGTTTTGCAGGAAACCAAGTCACCGTTTACGATTAAGGTTCAACGAGAAACTGAACAATGCATCTCTATTACATTGCGCCCGGTCATCAAACAATGAAGAGACGATTAACCGCAATGACGGCGCAATGCGACAGTCGATCCTGAGTTGAATTTCAACCGTATTGTGGTAATAAAACAATACCGCATGCGAGCAACCGATCGGAAAGAGCAGCTGAGCAACGCCAAAGGTGAGAGGATTACGACATGTGTAACAACTAACGTTGTGCAGATTTGAACGATCTGATTGCATAACAGAGAAGATATTTATTCCTCCATCTTCGAATTTCCATAACAGAAGTGGGGTCGCACCAACAGAGTCAAAGCTTTTCACCTAAAATACCCCCATAGATTTAAGAAGATATACTTGATATGGGTATCATTGATACGAGGGTTAATTGCTGCCGAATTACTGAGAAGAGAGGCTAAGCTCGAGTTAACTAATCAAAAGAAAATCCGGGAAGAAAAGAGACAAGGCCGAGAGGTGAGTCTCATTGCGAATCTGCCAGAACCCCGCCGCGAAGCTCTGTGCTTAGATCCCTGCTACCGGTTGAGCAAGCCTGAGAGGGAAGTTCATCCGTCCGCACGATCCAACCACATTGGCAAGCAAATCTCCATCCAGATCGGTGCCAAGACGTTGGCATTTATTTGTATTTGTTTCTAACTCTATTCATCACTGTATTTCATCTTCTTAATTTCTTCATTCACAAATCATGTATCAGACGCTGAATAGAAATATTGAATGTCTCAATCGATTTCATATCCCCTTCTCTATCTATTTTCGTTCCTCTGTTTATCGCTTTCTTCATAAAGTCTTCTTAATCCCTTAGTAATTAATATGAATTAAACAAGTAACTTACTCTATGCTAAAGAAATAAGAACGTTTAGCTAAAGCATGCTAGACGACATCTTCACTTGTAAGAGCAAAAGTGAAGATGTGATACTGACTTGTCGAGAGAAGTTAGAAGAATGTGTTAACTAAAGCAAGAAGTACTTCCAGAGATGGAAGCAACCTTACGTTCATTACGTTTGTCCTTGTTTCACCACAGAGATGTGGGAGCACGGGCGATCACCGAGAGGTGTACGTCAAGGGAAAAGCGGAACCGTATTTATGCCTTTAGTGCAATTAGGAAACTTACGGTGTTTGCATTAATTATCTTTTCTGTTTCTGCTTCGTACATAAGACTTGTCACCACATTACACGATCTTTGCATAATCTTCACAGCCAGCCTTGACCTCAGTATCTTGTATCATGAAACCTGTTTTTTGTATCATCTTAGATAAGATTTACTTTAACGCAATTTACTTTAATGCAATTTATGTTATTATCGCATCTTTACCGCTTTACTTTACTTTATCGCATGTTTATATTCTTGTACACAACAACTTTTATTAATTGAAAACTCCTGGTCGCATGTATCGCAAGCATAACACAATAACCTCAAACAGTCCCTGTGTTCGACCTCGAATCACACCGAGAAACTTGCGGTGAAATTATTCTTGGTTTCAACGCAAGGAAACTTGAGACAACGCACAGCATACTACAAGAACATTGTTAATTAACATATATCTAGAAGTAGTATCACATGGATTTGTATCTTGCATGCATCTATTGTATAGTTTATGCCGTTACAAGTTTATATGCAAGTTCATGTGTTGTGCACATAAGATCAAAATCTAAGTAGCAAGTTTATGGCACTGTTGCCGGGGATTGGTTAACGGTTTATTGTTTGAGTGTGTTTGTGGTATTTGCAGGACATATCTCATTGTACTGGTTGTTCAATGCAGAGAGCAGCTTAACAGTTTATGAATACTGGTGCTGAACCAGACTTCGAAGCTGACCCTGAGATCGAGCGTACCTTTCACACACGGGCACATTAGAATCGGATTAGGCGAAAGAAAACAGCGAATATTGTAGATAATAACGACAATGTGGTTCCCGTAGTAAATCAAGAAGCTGTTAGGCCAGCACAGAATCCTATTTTCCTGGCTGCTGACCGCAACATCCCCATGAGGAATTATGCGACACCCAACCTGTATGATTTTTCGCCTGGGATTTTGAGGCCTATTGTTGAGGAGAACGCAAGGTTTGAGATAAAGTTGGTCATGTTACAAATGATCCAAAATGTAGGGCAATTTGGGGGTCTACAAGGTAAAGACCCGCATGCCCACTTGACCAGCTTTTTCGAAATGTGCGGCAACTTCTCATTACCTGGCGTAACCCCAGAGAGTATTAGACTGTATTTGTTCCCTTACACCTTGAGGGACGAAACCAAGAGGTGGGCTCACTCACTGGAGCCAAACGAGATCACATCATGGGATCAACTGATGGAGAGATTCATGAAGAAGTTCTTCCCACTGGCCGTCAACGCAAGGAGACGAAAGGACGTTCTGAACTTTGAGCAGATGGAAAATGAAACCCTGATCATTGCCTAGGTGCGGTTTAGAAGATTGGTGAAAAACTGCCCGCATATCGGGATACCCCATTGCGTGTTGATGGAAACTTTTTATAACGGCTTGAACAGATCAACGCATGCTATTGCTGATGCCTTCGCGGCAGGAGGTTTTATGGACAAAACGTATACAGAGGCTAAAGTCATCCTTGACCACATATTGCGGAACATGGATGACTAGATTGATGATGGCTATGGAGGCTGAGGCGCCGAACGAAAAAGAATGAAACTTCCATTGTCCTAGTGGAGACAATGACCACGTTGGCTGCTAAGATGGTCGCGGTGACCTCGATCCTTCAATCGATGGCAATAAATCAAGGAGCCATCTCCCAACAATCAGCGCAACTCGCTGCACCGGCTCAAATGACTGCAATAAGTTGTGTTAATTGTGGAGGGGCTCATGTTGCAGAAATGTGCCCATCAAATCTCCAGCAAGTATGCGCCATCCAAAATAACCCCTTCAGCAACATCTACAATCCTGGCTAGAGGACTCATCCTAACTTCAGGTGAGAAGGCAATCTTAACCAAGGGGGGGCCAATCAACCATCAGAGTGGCAGTCGAGGAAATCCTTCTTTTCACCACAACTCAAACCAGGGACAACCAAGGCAATCGCATAACCAGTAACCCTCATCATCAAACACCTCTGGAAGCTCATTAGAGACCCTACTGAAACAATATATGGATAAAAATGACGCAGTGATGCAAGCGTAGGCGTCTTCAATTCAAAACTTGGAGATCCAAGTGGGCCAGCTGGTATCTGACTTGAGAAATAGAGCACCAGGAACGTTGCCCAGCAACTCAGAAGCCCCGGGATCCAATGAAAAGGAACAATGTCCCTAGGACATTGGGCATGCAAGCCGGACCGCCTGCAGAGATGTGGATTGCGCTTATTCAAAGAAACGTATCTTTCGGTCCATCTCTTACAAATATGTTTAATGCTTTCTTTAATTTATGTCTTATTGAATTCTTGAATTTTTTCTTTACTTCTACATTTAATTTTTTTCATGAATTTATGAATTAATTCTTCATTTACTTCATTTACATTTATTTTTATACCGTCTTTAATTCTTGAACTTTTCTGTAATTAATGCATTAGTCTTTAAATGATGAATGATTGAGAAATAAAGAGAAATTTATTGTCGCAAGTCTTAGTAACTTGTGTTGATGAAAAAATAATATTAAAATAAAATAAATAAAATGAAACAATCAACATTTAGTATGCAAGGCGATAATGGACGCATCTTGAACCAATGAGATACTCTTTGTGCTCACCCAACTCGATTGTGTTGAGCTAAGGGGTGTGTTGCGCACGTATATGTCCTTTGCCCGTCCTTAGCTAAATGCACTATGTTGAGGTATCCTCCAGAAATGTGTTAGTTAAGGGGTGTGTTGCGGAGGTGTATGCGTTGTTGCTCGTCTTCTGTGAAGATGCATTTGCGTTGATGAGCACATTGCGTTAATCTTTACATTGCATCCATTCGAATAAAATATTAAAGAAAATTCTTTTTGCATTTGAAAAGTCCAATCATTTCGTATCCCAAAGCAATGATGATTTTGCTGACGAAAGGTCGTTTTTTTTTCTAAAAATTCATAAATGAGAAGAGTTTGAACGACGGGTCTTTGAGCTTCTCGAGGCCTGTCCATCGCAAAATCGCATTGGACCCCACATTGCGACCCAAACCATATTAAATAGGAACCCTTCCCCGTCATGTGAAATTTATATACCTCATTGCACTTTGAAAAAACCCTAGACAAGCAATAAAACCTTCATTCTTTCCCAAAACTCTAACGATTTTCTAAGCTCTTTCAACCAAGCTCCCATGGCTGACCAAGCTTCCCAGGTTTCTGCTTCACTCTCAACCCCTTCATCTGACCAAATCGCCATGCGAAAGGCAGCATTCCTTGCTGCCAATCGCAGGCTTGCTGCCTAAACCCATACCATCCCAAAAATCGTCGGTAGAACCCAGAGAAACCCATTGTCCGTCCAGCCTCCTTAGTTCAAGAGGAGGCACAACACTGAAAATACCCCAGTTCCAACTCCTGCCATCTCAACTGAGAGCGAAAAGAAAAGGCTTGATGATAAGGAAGTGTTTGGCAACATTCTGAGTCATTTGGAGCAAGGAGAGGGATTATCCGAGGCAGAGGTTGTAAACCAACCACTATCCACGGAGGAGGTGGCGACGGTGGTGGTTGAAGAGGTGACGGTGACTAAAAAAATGGTGGTGGCGGAGGGAGTGGTGGTTGAAGAAGAGGCAGGAAGAGACACTCTGACCTTAGAGACTCCTGAGGTAACTGCCAATGCAGAAACCTATGACAGACCCTCCAGAATTGCAGTGGAGGAGATTGCGATGGAGGAGACTAAGGAGGTGAAGTTGTGGTAGAGACTCCTTAAGTTGCAACAGAGACGCAACCAGATGGAGCTGAAGAAGAAAAGAAGAAGAGGAAAGGAAAAGGGAGAAAGGCTGGAGAAGCTAAGTCATCTCATCATCGCAAGGAGAAAAAGAATAAAGAGAAGAAGAATGATGATGAAGATGAGGAAAAGAAGAAGAAGAAGGAAGATAGAAGAATGCGCCGGTGTGAAGAGAGGCGCCTAAAAAAGGAAGAAGAAAAGAAGCAGAGGGCTGCAAGCCCTAAAAAGGATGGAGAACCAACCTCCATGAGGGAGGATAGGGGGGAAACAGCGCAATTGCTGGAACCAGTGCAACCTGAAACAATGCAAATGGTTGCGGTGGAAAAAGGCGAAGAAGGAGAAGATACCCCCCTGATGGGGCGTCGCAAGGAGAATGCGCCGCAAGGGTCTTATGTTGACCTTCTTAGATTAATAATCACATTAGAATAAAAATAAAAAAGAAGAAAAGAAGAGGAGGAGAATCAGGAGAAAATGGAGCGGGCGAAACTCATCACCGTAGAAGGTGATAGAAAAAGAAAATTGCATGATGAGGAAGTTCGCTGCAATAATGAAATCTCAAGGCTTGAAGAAATAGGGTGGATTGAAGAGGAATAATGTCTTTTATTGGCCTCTGAACAGTTTGAGGAGGAGTTTGAAAGAGAAGAAGAAGAGGAAGAGAAAAATAAGAAGGAAGAAGAGAAAAAGAGCTTGGAAGAAGAAAAAGAAAAGAAGCGCAAAGCTAATAGAAGACGCTTACAGAAGAAGAAAGGAAAATAACTTGCCGAGCGAGAGAATGAGGAAAAATGCAAGGAATGGGAAAGAAAACAAAGGCAACAATCTCGCCTTGCATTGGCCAAAGAAAATGGCAAAGTGGTCGTAGAAAGCAGCAAACCCGCATTGGCTAAGGCATGGTCATCCAAAAAGAAAGAAAATGACGACTTGTTGATGGAGGTGGGCTTTTACCCTGCACCAACGCCACTACCTGACCTCATCATGAGCGTGATCGTGGAGCATGGTTGGGACACATTTTGCCAATGCCCAGCCATTGTTGTTCCCAAGGTAGTGCGTGACTTTTACCATGGACGGCTACATGGCACCAAGGATGTGGTGACCATAAAAGGGCAAGTGGTGCCTTTTAGCGCAAAGGACATCAATGAGCTATATCAAATGAAGGATAACCTGGATGCACCAGGTAACAAAATCATTGATGATCCCACAGAACAACAGTTGGAAGATGCGCTGCGAGTATTAACGCAACCGGGCACGAAGTGGTCAGTTTCTTTAAAAGGCATCAAGACCCTTACGTCCAAGACTCTGCTTCCGCAGGCAAGGCTCTGGGTTTATCTTGTTATGAAGCGATTTACCCCAACTTCCCATGACAAGACCATTTCAAGGGATCGAGTTATGGCCGCATACTGCATTACGCGCGACATTCCTATCGATGTGGGCCTGTTGATCGCAAGTCAAATTCGAGGCTTTGTGGGGCACATTAGAGGAAAATATTTCTTTCCATGAACTATCTCAAGTCTATGCCTGATAGTTGGGGTAGGCATTGAGGAGGAACCCATGCAAGAAGTCCATGGCATCATCAATAGCAAAATCCTGAGGCTGCTCCTCAAAGACTCCCCACATTGCCTAGAGTTACCTTTAAAGAGGCCTGCAATCGATCTCAATTCGCCACAAGAACCCAGGCCAAAGGCATAGCACAAAGAGGATAAGGGAAATGGGAAAATCCAAGAAGAAACAACACAAGATCCAGAACTATTGGACCCTTTACCCTTAGTTATTCGTCCTCCAAGCCCTTCGAGCTCACCCGCACAATCTTCTTCTCCACTCTATGAGTATTTCGCTAACCTTCCCCTCACTCCAAAATCTCCAACCGCATACCCACCAATTTACTCACCTGCAACTTCATCACCGCAACCTTCCATTCCACCGTCGCATATTGATGACCCACACGATTTGGATGAAGGCACTTCTGCCCAACCCCAAAACAATACTGACGAGACATCGCAGGCACAACATTCCATCCCCTACTTGGCTGTAGAGTTAGCTGAAATGAGGTCCCTCTTCTCCCAACAGCAACAACTCTTCGCACAACAACAAAACTTCTTCAACCAAAGATTTAAGGTGGTAATGGAGCAAATTGATGATATACAGCGCAGTGCTGCCACATCAAGGGAGGCATTGATCAATATCCAACGCAATATTTTTACAGTCCATCGCCATCAAAGATAGATTGCGGAGCTAAACCATGAGTACTTTAATTTTCTCACAGCTTATCTTCATGGTCCCATGATGTCTCCGCATCTCCGGCAGCAACTGAATTATGAAAATGCTCTTGTAGCACCACCTCAAAATCCTCCAGATCCTCCGGCTCCTCAACAATAAGTTTTACATTTTTGCAGACATTCTATATTTTTATTCAATTCATTATTTTTCTAAGTTAACGAAATTCTTTGATTCTTTGTTTCTTTGTATAGGCAGAAATTTTTGTATTGCGTTAATTTTTCATTCTTTGTATACTTTGTTAATATTCAATACAATTGAGTATATATTCACTGCTTTCTGTCTGTGCCTTTTTCTTTATCATCCTTTGTCAATATTTGCAATGTTCTGATCTTTTATTGATTGTGTTATTCATTGCGTTGCCATGATGTAATATATGTTTATACATAGAAACATTTTCCGTACCTTGTAAATTCTAACTAACAACATTTTCCGTACCTTGTAAATTCTAACTAACACTTAGTTAATTCTTAGTTTAGCAGTATTTTACCTTTTATCTTTCAAAGTTCTGCTCAAACCTTCTTTTTGAAATTTTTTTCTAAGTGTTTGTGTTGTCTATCCAAACAACGCAATGAGGACCTTGCTTATCTTTAAATTTGGGGGTAGGGAAGATTTGAGCAAATAAGATCAAGAATATGCAATGATTAAGAAAATGCGTTCATTTTTCGTCTGGAAAAAAAAAAGAGAAAGAGAGAGAATTTTAATTTTATGCCAAACTCCAATGTCAACACAAGAGAAAACCTCAAAAATGTTCCCAACCCGATAATAGTTTAGTTGTGAAAGGAGTTTGCTCATAGTTGGATGTTCGTATGACACCCGTAGGAGCAAGCCAAAACGAAGGTGGGTTTCCAAAAACAACGCAATAAAAGAGAAAATAAAAGAATGTAAGAGACAACTCCTCTAAATATTATGAGTTAAAGTTGAAATTGGCACACAACCGTAGTTGGATGTTCGCATGACACCCGTGGGAACAAACCAAAACGAAGAGTGTAACCATGACCAACAGTCTCTATTAAATAACGAAAAGTTTGACCACTGCATACAGACATATCAAGTTGTTTTGACAAAGAAGAGATAAATATTCTGTTTTCAAAACTAGAAAAGCATTTTTAGCAGAATTTTGTTATATAGAAGAATAAAGTAGGGCTTTGTTTAGAATTAGCAAGGATAGAAGGAAATTGCGTTGTTGAGAAATGTGCCTGAGTGTAACATTCGGAGCAGCCAATCGACGCAAAAATATAAGAGAGGAATTTAGCATTATTGTCTTAATAGAAGATATGCTTGAGGACAAGCATATATCTAAATTTGGAGGTGTGATAACTTATAGAAATACAAGTTATATATGCTGCCTTATCTAGATATTGCGGCCAAAAGAGAAGGAATATGCATTGATTGTATGAAAATTAGTTCAGAAATACAATAATTATGAATTAATGCAATTACACCCATTAACATCGTCAAGATGGTAGAAGAGTATATTTTTATTCTCTTTTGCAGGAAACCAAGTCACCGCTTGCGATTAAGGTTCAACGAGAAACTAAACAACACATCTCTGTTACATTGCGCCCGTCAATCAATAATGAAGATACGATTAACGTAATGACGGCGCAATGCGACAGTCAATCCTGAGCTGAATTTCAACCGCATGCGGTAATAAAAACAACACCACATGCGAGCAACCGATCGAAAGATGCAGCTGAGCAACGCAAAGGCAGAGGATTGCGACACGTGTACAACTAACCGTTGTGCAGATTTGACGGTCTGATTGCATAACAGAAGGAATAGTTATTCTTCCATCTTCAGAATTTTCATAACAAGAAGTGGGGTCTACTAGCCAAGAGTCAAAGCTTTTCACCTATAAATACCCTCATAGAATTCAGAGAAGATATGCTTGATACGGGTATCATTGATACAAGGGCTAATTGCTGCCGAATTACTGAGAGAGAGGCTGAGCTGAGAACTGATCGGAAGAAATCCGGGAAGAAAAGAGACAAGGTCGAAAGGTAAGTCTTAGTGTGAATCTGCCAGATCCTTGCCTCAAAGCTCTGTGCTTAGATCCCTGCTACCGGTTGAGCAAGCCTGAGAGGGAAGTTCATCCGTCCATACGATCCATCCACATTGGCAAGCAAATCTCCATCCAGATCGACGCCAAGATATTGGCATTTATTTGTATTTATTTCTAACTCTATTTATCACTGTATTTCATCTTCTTAATCTCTTCATTCACAAATCATGTATCAGACGCTGAATAGAAATATTGAATGTCTCAATCAATTTCATATCCCCTTCTCTGTCTATTTCCGTTCCTCTGTTTATCGCTTTCTTCATAAAGTCTTCTTAATCCCTTGGTAATTAATATGAATTAAACAAGTAACTTACTCTGTGCTAAAGAAATAAGAACGTTTAGCTAAAGCATGCTAGACGACATCTTCACTTGTGAGAGCAAAAGTGAAGATGTCATTCTGACTTGTCGAGAGAAGTTAGAAGAATGTGTTAACTAAAGCAAGAAGTACTTCTAGAGATGGAAGCAACCTTGCGTTCATTATGTTTGTTCTTGTTTCACCACAGAGATACGAGAGCGCAGCCGATCACCGAGAGGTGTACGTCAAAGGAAAAGTGGAACCTTATTTATGCCTTTAGCGCAATTAGGAAACTTGCGATGTTTGTATTAATTATCTTTTCTGTTTCTGCTTCATACATAAGACTTGTCACCGCATTACATGATCTTTGCATAATCTTCACAGCCAGCCTTGACCTTAGTATCTTGTATCATGAAACCTGTATTTTGTATCATCTTAGTTTATATTTACTTTAATGCAATTTACTTTAACGCAATTTATATTATCGCATCTTTACCGCTTTACTTTACTTTATCGCATGTCTATATTCTTGTACACAACATCTTTTATTAATTGAAAACACCTGGTCGCATGTATCGCAAGCATAACGCAATAACCTCAAACAGTCCCTGTGTTCGACCTCGAATCACACCGAGAAACTTGCGATGAAATTATACTTGGTTTCAACGCAAGGAAATTTGTGACAACACACAGCATACTACAAGAACATTGTTAATTAACGAATATCTAGAAGTAGTATCACATGGATTTGTATCTTGCATGCATCTATTGTATAGTTTATGTCGTTACAAGATTATATGCAGGTTCATGTGTTGTGTGACATAAGATCAAAATCTAAGTAGCATTTAGATAAAACTATGCGATCGTCTAGCAAAAGCTATGCGATCGTTTAGCTTGGTCGATTCTACACGATCGTTTTTGGGCCAGCGATCGTCTAGCAAAGTTATGTGATCGTTTAGTAAACACTGCACGATCGTTTAGCTCATACCTGCATGATCGTTTAGCTCGCCCAGCCGTCATTTAGTAAATCTGTATTTACTTGACGACTTCCGTGAGTTTCTTTTCGCGGGAGTGAAAACTCAAAATCTTTTCAAACTTTTGTGAAAAACTTCTGTAAAAACCCTTTTTCAAAGTAGGAAACCGATTTTCTTTTAAACTCACAGTTACCATGATCCAATAACCACCTACTACTTTAGTTCTTTTAAAAGAAAAAATATTAATTATCTAATAACTAATATTATTATAAATATAAATGATAACCAACTTATCATACTATATTTATAACCTATAGTTTTAATATTTCATCTTATGAAACATATAAACCATAGTTCTTTTTCTATTACATAGTACTTAATGTAAATTTCATTTATATTAATCCTCCACTAGAGGTATCTTACACATCATATCGATTATATCATATATAATCAAAATAACCTCTTGTATATTTGAACATTTAAAATCAACATCAAGAACTAATCCTCAACAGAATCCAAGCTACCAAGGGCACCTCATGGACTTGTAGATCCGAAGCTCCAACAGTACGTGAATAACTGACTAAACTTTTTAGTCATAGGATCCACCATCCGTTAACTGCCAGGCACTCCATTAAAGACCGACAGCTGAACTCTCCTCACTACAGATATATTATGTGTCCATCTTAACCAATCAGCAATGCGATAACCCTTCACAGATCACTCGTAAGTACAGCTGGGCCAATAACCGTTATGCCCTGTAGTTTCATCTGTCTCCTTAAGTACTACTGATCCCTCTAATGAACATAAATCATAGTCCTACTATGACTGAGTCTTCTCTTCCAAAGAGAAGTTGTGGTCACTATGTTCAAGCCCCGAAATCAGCCTTTAAAGGAGCAATCTCTCTACTTATCCCTGCTTAGGGAAAGGAGTGAATTCCATTTTGTGGATTGAGTTCCCAGCTCCCAGATCAGACAAGTTCCCAGCTTCCAAAAAGGTAGGCATGTTGAGTTGGCAATCTGGCCACTCTCACCCATACTAATCAAAGGACCGCTCTCAAAGGTAGGAGTTCCCAAAGCACTCAGGATTGAGGTCGTGTCACCTATGGTCATTTAGGTGAGATGCAAGTCTCTAGTATCAACGACATTATATACAGAGTCTAGTCATCTCGTGGTCCGGGTCTTATACAAACTCTTTGTATAGGACTCCCCCACTCCACGTCTCCACACGAATGGTCAGGATCTACCATCTGTAGTAGTTTACAACACTTGCAAACCTCTACAAAGCGGGCCATATCCATATTGTCACCAGGATCAGGTATCCCATCTTAATCCTTATATTACATTTAGGTTATCACTTAAGGCATGATCCACTTGTATATCACATATACATGCTTAAGTTCACATAAGATAACCAAGGAGCTTTGTTTATTGGATATGAGTAAATGCCAGAATTAAATAACATTTATTTTATTCGTTGAACAATGTGTATCTTTACAAAACAACGAGACTCCAGGAGAATTAGGACACCAATCCCAATAATCTCCCACTTGTCCTAATGACTTGGGAGACTAATGTACAATACAATATAAAAATGTATAATATACAATAAACTAGGGCATACCCCAATATCATCTCCCACTTGCCCTAGACAAGATGCCACATGTCTCTTAGACCCAGACTCTTCTGGTGACCCTCGAACACTTTAGTCGTGAGGGCCTTTGTAAAGGGATCAACAACGTTGTGCTCCGATGCGATCTGCTTGACTATCACATCACCGCGACACACAATCTCCCTGATCAGATGATATTTCTGTTCTATGTGCTTACCTCGACGATGACTCTGAGGCTCCTTTGAGTTTGCCATAACCCCGTTGTTATCACAATAAAGAGTGATAGGCAAATCCATATTTGGAATAACTTCCAAATCTGTAAGGAACTTCCTCATCCAAACAGCCTCGTTAGCTGCTTCACAAGCCGCTACGTATTTGGCTTCCATAGTGGAGTCCGCGATGCATCTTTGCTTGATGTTTTGCCAAACTACAACTCATCCATTCAGAGTAAACACTGACCCCGATATCGATTTGCGAGAATCTCGATCGGTCTGAAAGTCAGAGTCCGTTTATCCTGTAAGTATCAGATCCTTATCTCCATACATAGGCATGTAGTCCCTCGTTCTTCGAAGATACTTGAGGATCATCTTGACCGCCGTCCAATGATCAAATCCTGGATTGGACTGA
The DNA here is from genome assembly GCF_009727055.1 of Benincasa hispida. NCBI lineage: Eukaryota > Viridiplantae > Streptophyta > Magnoliopsida > Cucurbitales > Cucurbitaceae > Benincasa > Benincasa hispida. Next base: position 19,181,707 of record NC_052350.1, on the reverse strand, counting down.
TACCGACTGACAATCCCTACTATATAGCAAATGTCGGGTCTGGTACACAACATTACATACATCAAGCTTCCTACAGCAGAAACATAAGGAATTCGTCTCATCTTCTCAACCTCTTGAGGTGTCTTAGGACATTGCTCCTTAGACAGAACAATTCTATGTCTGAAAGGTAATAAACCCCTCTTGGAATCCTGCATCCTGTACCTGATTAATATTTGATCAATGTACAATGCTTGAGACAGGGCTAAACGTTTGATCTTGCGATCTCAAATGATCTGGATCCCGAGAACATATTGTGCTTCTCCTAAATCTTTCATTTGAAACTAGGCAACTAGTCAACTCTTAATGTCAGTCAGATATTCTACATCATTCCCAATAAGTAGGATATCATCCACATACAGTACCAGGAAAGCTACTAAGCTATTGATGATCTTCTTGTAAACACAAGGTTCATCAACGTTCTGGTCAAAACCAAATGACTTGACAGTAGTGTCAAATCTGATCTGGAACTACGAACCCCTCTGGTTAAGTCATATAGATGGTCTCCTCAAGATTACCATTAAGAAAGGCAGTCTTGACGTCCATTTGCCATATTTCATAATAATAAAATGTGGCTATGGACAGGAGAATCTTGATAGACTTAACATGACAACAGGTGAGAAAGTTTCCTCATAGTCAACCCCTTCAACTTGGGTATAACCCTTTTCCACGAGCTTAGCCCTAAAGGTTTGCACCTTTCCATCTACACCTCTCTTTCGCTTATAGATCCACTTACACCCAATAGGTCTTACCCCATCAGGTGGATCAACAAGCTCTCATACATTGTTGAATACATAGACTCCATTTCCTGGTTCATGGCCTTAACCCATTCATCTTTGTCAATATCCTCCATTGCTTTCTTAAAAGATAATGGATCCTCGACCCCATCATTCGTAATGACGTTTTGGGCTTCAATCAAACCCATGTAACGATCTGATGTGTTCAAATCCCTCCCACTACGCCGAGGCAGTCTCAACCCTTGAGTTGGTAGACTAGACATTCCAACCTCAACAACTCTCGTTGATCTATCAGCCTGTTCAATAACTCTTGTTAAACCCTCAGCAGTCTCAGTCTCACTTGAGATCTCACATAAAACGAGCTTACTTCGTGGCTTATCATTCTTCATGTGATCTTCGTCCAAGAAGATAGCATTAATGGAAACAAACACTTTGTTCTCACTTGGATCATAGAAGTATCCTCCTCTCGTTTCCTTGGGGTAGCACACAAAGAGGCAAACCTTCGAACGTGGTTTCAACTTCTTTGGGTAAGTCACTAGCACATGTGTCGGACAGCCCTAAATCCTAAAGTGGTGTAAACTACCTTTACGACCTCTCCATAACTCAATAGGTGTTTCAGAAACACTTTTCGAGGGAACGTTGTTCAGAATATAACATGCAGTTTGCACTGCATAACCCCAAAACGAGTCTAGAAGATGAGCATAACTCATCATAGACCGAACCATGTTCAACAAGGTCCTGTTTCTCCTTTCTGATACACCATTTTGCTGAGGTGTACTTAGGGCCGAGAGTTGGGACGCAATCCCATGTTCTATCATATAGTTTTGGAATAGAGGTCCATATACTCTCCACCACAATCAGATCGTAGTATTTTTATCTTCTTACCTAACAAGTTTTCAACTTCAGCCTTATACTCCTTGAACTTGTCAAGAGCTTCAGACTTACGTTGCATTAGGAAGAGATACCCAAACCTTGAATAATCATCTATGAAAGAGATGAAATATTCATACCCACCTCGAGCTCTAACATTCATCGAACCACAGAGGTTTGAATGTACAAGCTCCAAGGCTTCCTTGGCTCTATAACCTTTTCCAGTAAGTCATCTTGCCTTTGAGGCATGATTCACATACCGACAAGGAGTTTTCTTCTAAAATCTTTAGAAATCCACTTTTCACCAACTTCTCAATACTATTGAGGTTGATGTGACCTAACCTTAGATGACAAAGATGGGCGTTTCCCTTTTGAGAAACCTTTGGTCTTTTAGCTGTTGTTGTCGTACTGAACATTTCAGTCTTAAACAAGGCTTTTATGACTAACAGCCTTAGTACATATAAGTTATTTTCCATTGAACCATAACCAATCTTCATTCCATTCTTGAAAATAAACACTTTATTCTCAGAAAAGGAGACGGTATAGCCTTGTTCAATGAGACAAGAAACCGAGATTAAGTTCCTCTTAATATGAGGAACTACAGAAACATTATCCAGTAACAGATAACGTTTCTTGTCAACAAATAACTTCAGTCTGCCTATAGCAACAGCTGAAACAACCTCTCCATTACCGACTCGAAGAGTCATCTGTCCCTGTGGCAACATTTGCCAGGAACTAAATCCTTGGTAAGAGAAATTGACATGATTGGTAGCACCTAAATCGAGGATCCAGGCATAATCATCATTCTCTACCAGATATGTCTCCAAGACCAATAGATCATATTTATTGTCTTATCTCCTCTTTTGGAGAGTAGTGGGATAGAGGTCGTTTGCCATGAAATTCGTTTCACATGATTCTTTCCACTGTAATAAATCAGTCATTTTTAAAAGCTTTAAATGGAAATACTAACGAGTTGCTAAAAAGAAAAACACATTGACCTACGTTAGGTTTTAAGCAAATATTCGTTGCAAAACAAAACAACATCCAATAAGGTTTTAGCAAAACTAACATGAACCCCATGTGACATCTAGTTTCGTAATGACGCTTCAAAGGTTTAGGACAAAAGCCACCGAAGGGAGGTCAGTTATCCCTCCTCTGAATTGAGAAGTTCTCAACCAGTTATTAATACCAGAACAACTCTTGTTCCTATAACGACTAGCCATCATTGATTTGGCCAAGAGATCATTAACTTACCTAACAATCTCCCGTAAGTGTGATCCGCCATTTTAAGCCCTAGAGCTATGTCCCAAAAGGCCAATCCAAAGGGAAAAAATCTGATTGGGGCAAAACCTAAAGCGACCCTATCCATTTCTGGAGTTCACCTTGATATTGACTAACTGCACAAAACCCATCTGAAGAGAGCCGCATCGAAGGTGACTCGAGGGCGTACAGAATGATTTCACGGTGTGAACCAATGACAGAGACCATAGGACGTGTTGGCACACACCCTTCACCCACTTTCTATAAATACTCTCTCCGTCCACCTTGATATTGACTCATGCAAACACCATTCGGAGGGGAATGCATCCTGGGGTATCTCGAGGCCAAGCTGAATCTCACGATGTGAACATACAGGGAGAAACGTGAATGGAATCATAGACATATTTGATACACCTCCTCCTCCCACTGGGTATTTTATAACCTAGGATTTAGTTTACTTAGGAAAAACACGACTAGGATTTTAACTAAGTGACTTTTAGGTTTTCCCAAGAGTAACTTTTACCTTGGATAGTTGAACAACTTTTGATCATCATCCATTAAACTCTTTAATGGAGTTTTTGACCAAAACATCATATGCTTGTTGAAAATCTATCTAATTGACCTTTCCAAGTAGGTTCCTAGGTAGGGGTATTATGTTTCCATCAACTTAAGAACCCTAGCCTAGCCAGAACCCACCTTGGACAAAAGGTCCCTTATAGATAGGTTTAAAACAAATTTAATCTTTTATTCCAACCAATTTAATCCTATTAAACCGATTTGAAAAGATTAATCTAGGTTATTAAACTCTTTAGAACCACTTGAACTTAGGTCTATCTCAATCCAATTTTAAAACCCTTTTAAAAAACTTGAGTTCACCCTAAGTCCGCATACAACTCTGAATTATTGATTTTAGGTCTAATTTCCTTTATAACACTTATAAATGGAAACAACCACAATGCGAAGCTAACACATGTAAGGCATTCATAACGATTATAAACGGCCTAAGTGTCATGCTCAATGCATTGTCCATTCATTGCTGCTACTTTTATATAACACTTATATAAAACAGCAATGAAACAAGCAAAACATGTTTCCATTCATCCTTAGACTAAAATGCTTATAATAAAAGGATGATGCATGATAATGCTTACTCTATGCAGAATATAACTCTTCTATTTCATGATGCATGCGCATGCTTCCAAGTAATTTCTTCATGCAAGATTATAACATTTATAATACATGATGCATGAGTAATTGCACAACCTAAGGTGGGTTTTTAACTATATGACAAACACTTTGGCATATAAGCACTATACATCACATGTATAAGCAATAAAAGTTGATGAACCGGGTAAAAATGCCTTAAAAACATAAAAGAAAAGCTAACTATTACAAAGACAAGGAGTCTCCGGTTCAAACAGGCGAACCGGGTCTTGAACCGCTTGGCAAAGCATCGCTTCTTCAACCATCCATCGTGTACTAAGCACCCCGCGATTGTCTACACGATAAAACAAACCTTTCATTCTATCGCTTACCAACACTCCCAAAGTTAAACGATCGTTTACCATTACTATACGATCGTCTAGAAAAATCCAAACGATCGTTTAGCCATTACAACACGATCGTGTACCTTTACTAAGCAGTGAAGCCTGAAGTATATGATCGCTTAGTGCGCTCCGCATGACGCCCACCTTTCGCAATCGTCTAAGCGACTACGATGCCACGAAGCACCATCGCCTAAGCGATCGCTTAGCTAGCATCTCCGTATCGCATATGCGCGATCGCATAGGTAGTAACTAAGCGATGAAGCTTGCTAACTACACGATCGTCTAGTGTGCACCTTCTACTAAACGACGAGCATCGCATGCTCCCACTACGATTGCCTACCTCTAACGCCTCCACGATCGCGCAACCAATGCTATGCGATATGGTAAACGATTTACCCCATCGCTTAGCATTAGCTAAACGATCGATTAGAAAATACTATACAATCGTCTAGAAAAAAAAAATACTAAATGATCGCTTAGTAAAATCCCTACGATCGTTTACCTGAGGCTACACGATCCGATCAACGTTTGATATTCTTCTTCGTTGAGAACTGCATCGCCATACGCCGAAGCTTCATCACGAACGACTCGACGAACTCGAACTTTTCGAATTACAGACTCGATTGCAAAGTTAATTTCGCCCAAAAACACAGGGGCCCTTCCAATTAACACTTTGTAATAACAAAAGCTTTAACAATAAAAGGCAATTTAAACCCGAAATATTCATCAATTTATCCACAAATGCAGAAAACGGTTAACTACAAATGCAGAAACCCACCAAGACTGTAAAAACCGTTCAATTCAGATCTGTAATTTGGAATATCAAAGAACCTGGCTCTGATACCAATTGAAGGAAATCGGAATCAAGATTTCCATAAGCAACGAAACAAGACTATTCCAAATTACAATCATGAATCAACAAATCATTTACAGTCGACTTCAATACAATCGGTAATATAAATATACAGAGCAACTACAACATGAACATCAAATGTACAGAGGGAAAAACTGTACTAACAAAGGCAGAAGTATCTCCATGCTTCGATGCGCACTCTGATCGAACAACAGCAACCACGAGCGCTCGATCTACACGACCGCAACACCGCACGAACATAGCATGAACACTTCGCGCTCGTCCTCAATGATCTCCTCAGTCACGAACTCCTCCGCAACAGCAAACGACCTTTGTAGCACCACTAATAGCCTCCGAAAAACCTCGACATTGCCGAGTTGAGTCTAACACCATCAACAAGGTGACCTTGGTATTCTTGGTGTGAGAATCCAGAAGGTGGGCTTTGTTTGGACTTAGTGTGAGGCAGACCAATGGAGGAAACAACGATCGCGTACACGACTGGGTAAGTGGGAGAAGTCGGAGACCTATCGTATAGGTCGATGTCCAACCGTTTAGATAAAACTATGCGATCGTCTAGCAAAGGCTATACGATCGTTTAACTCTATCTTCTAGCTTGGTCGATTCTACACGATCGTTTACCTTAGGCCAGCGATCGTCTAGTAAAGTTGTGCGATCGTTTAGTAAACACTGCACGATCGTTTAGCTCGCCCAGCTGTCGTTTAGTAAATATGTATTTACTTGAGGACTTCCGTGAGTTTCTTTTCGCTGGAGAGAAAACTCAAAATCTTTTCAAACTTTTGTGAAAAATTTCTGTAAAAACCATTTTTCAAAATAGGAAACCGATTTCCTTTTAAACTCACAGTTACCATGATTCAATAACCACCCACTACTTTGGTTATTTTAAAAGAAAAAATATTAATTATCTAATAATTAATATTATTATAAATATAAATGATAACTAACTTATCATACTATATTTATAACCTATAGTTTTAATATTTCATCTCATGAAACATATAAACCATAGTTCTTTTTCTATTCCATGGTACTTAATGTAAATCTCATTTACATGAATCCTCCACTAGATGTATCTTATACATCATACCGATTATATCATATATAATCAAAATACCTTGTCAATTTGAACATTTCAAATCAACATCAAGAACTGATCCTCAACAGAATCCAAGCTACCAAGGGGACCTCATGGACCTGTAGATCTGAAACTTCAACGGTACATGAATAACTGACTAAACTCTTTATTCACGAGATCCACCATCCGTTAACTGCCAGGCACTCAACTAAAGACTGACAGCTAAATTCTCCTCACTACAGATATATTATGTGTCCATCTTAACCAATCAGCAATGCGATAACCCTTCACAGATCACTCGTAAGTACAGCTGGGCCAATAACCGTTATGCCCTGTAGTTTCATCTGTCTCCTTAAGTACTACTGATCCCTCTAATGAACATAAATCATAGTCCTACTATGACTGAGTCTTCTCTTCCAAAGAGAAGTTGTGGTCACTATGTTCAAGCCCCGAAATCAGCCTTTAAAGGAGCAATCTCTCTACTTATCCCTGCTTAGGGAAAGGAGTGAATTCCATTTTGTGGATTGAGTTCCCAGCTCCCAGATCAGACAAGTCCCCAAAAAGGTAGGTATGTTGAGTTGGCAATTTGGCCACTCTCACCTATACTAATCAAAATACCGCTCTTAAAGGCAGAAGTTCACAAAAAACTCAAGATTGAGGTCGTGTCACCTATGGTCATTTAGGTGAGATGCAAGTCTCTAGTATCAACGACATTATATACAGAGTCTAGTCATCTCGTGGTCCGGGTCTTATACAAACTCTTTGTATAGGACTCCCCCACTCCACGTCTCCACACGAATGGTCAGGATCTACCATCTGTAGTAGTTTACAACACTTGCAAACCTCTACAAAGCGGGCCATATCCATATTGTCACCAGGATCAGGTATCCCATCTTAATCCTTATATTACATTTAGGTTATCACTTAAGGCATGATCCACTTGTATATCACATATACATGCTTAAGTTCACATAAGATAACCAAGGAGCTTTGTTTATTGGATATGAATAAATGTTAGAATTAAATAACATTTATTTTATTCATTGAACAATATGTATCTTTACAAAATAACGAAACTCCGGGAGAATTAGGACACCAATCCCAATAAAAACAACATTCAAATTCAAGTGTACACTTAAGGGAAAAAATGATGCTCATAATAGAACGGAATAAAAATAGGTAGATGAGAGTGTAGAAAACAATATTGAAAAACCCTGATTTTTCATGACCGTGTTTCTGGGTTTTTAAAGAAGAAGCTGATCAGAACGACTAGGGTTGAACAATCACAATGGAAAGGAAATTAGGCGCAAGCAATAAATCATAAACAGGAAGAAATGTCTAATTTTTAGGTGAAAACAAATTAAATGGATAAGTAATAAAAAATTGTTTTTTTTTTCACACAAACATGGTTACCCAAACCCACCTACCCGTCCAACTGGATGGACAGTGACGTGCACGTTTGGTGAAAGGTTGTACTTCCACCACTACCAAACTTTGGAGTTACCTCTAGCATGTCTTGATATTTATACCTTTAAGACAATGCTTAATTCTCCAATGTGGGATTCTTTTACTTTTGCTATATACCTAAGCCTAAGAGTCATTTCTAACAGTTACAAAGCATCGGGATAGCCTTGAAGAGTGTCAGCAAAAGGCCTTGTCGATGCTTCTGAAATGTCGAAAAAAACCATCGGGATAAGTCCATCTAGATACCTTATCCCAATGGTTTTTTTGTTGGCATCGGTAGACTTTCTATGCCGATGCCATTTAAGTTCATTACTGACATTGAATTCATGGCGTTGGCATAGACCTCTACGTCGACGACATTCATATGCGTTGGCAAGATGCTTTCCCGATGCTTACATTTGTATGCATTGGGATATGTTGTTTTTTTACAGACGTTGACCTTTTACCGACACTTAACATATAGCGTGGGGATTGATGACCTTTGTCTACCCCTACATTATTCTTTTTTAAAAACACTATATTTCTCTTGGCTTCAATTGTAGCTAAATATCCTGATAGTTTGTATGAAACAAAATATTTGAAAACAAAAAACAACTGAACTTCATTTAGATAGTCATAAATATCCTTATAACATATATTTTTCCAAAATGAAATAGACATATATGAACTAAAAATAACAAAAACATGAGTCTTGATTAAAAAAAATAAAGACTTAAGTTTAACAAACATAACATTAACATAAGAATATTTCAATCCTATCCGGCTGCGAAATCAAGACATAACATTGATCATGTAAGAAAACAAATAATACAAAGTTTAGAATATAATTAAAACATCAGCTAAATTTCTTTTCTCAACTCTCGATCAGTTAAACTTCTTTTCTCAACTCACACACACATACGCATGCATACACATACACACACAAGTGTTTAGCATTCAAGACAACAATAACAACACAACGTTTATGAACTTATATTTCATTAACACAAATGCAAAACAACAATAACATCACAAATATAGTTAACTAACAATTCTTATCTGACATTTAAAACAACAACAATAACAAAAACCATTAACTCACATTTCTTTAAAACATATTCAAAACAACAATAACACAGAAATCCTTAACTCACAATTCTCAATTCAGCATTCAATAGTATAGCTCACCACATGTTTAAAACATAACAAAAACAATTCAAACCTAATATTTAAAACAACAACATTATTCTAGCCCCCGCATTCAAAACCATGCATAACAAAAATAAATAACATTTTATTGCATCATACGAAGTATTTTCGTTGCTACCATAATTACAGGATAGCAACAGAATTCAAAGCACTATTTCCTACATTCGAAACCATAACAAAAATAAATAACGTTTATTATATCATATAAACTAATTTTGGTTGCTACCAAAATTGCAAGATAGCAACATAATTCTCAAAACTAACTCTTAAGTATCTACTTTTTATTTTACAAAATACCATTTTAGTTTATACCTATTTTGACATTCCTCCCTGAGTCCATGAATTTGCTTCATACTATTTAAATGAAGTTCCTCGTTGAAAGATGTACCATAACATCAAAAATGCAAATGGAAATATTTTTTTCCAACTTACAAAGAATTATTATAATATTTGCTTGTAAACGATCCAAGTCACTGATGCGTATGGTTTTCACCCATATATCACAGAAGAATGTACGTAACTCACCAATAGCAGTAGGCACATCCTTTCCTAAATATGTCCGAACACCAATTGGAAGACGTCTTTGAAGTAAAACATGTGAGTCGTAAGTTTTTAATCCTCATAGTTTACCATCCTTCTCACTTACATATCGTGATACATTTGACACAATACCATTAGAAAATTTTACTAATTTCAAGAACTTACAAAGTTCCACCCATTCTTTAGTAGTCAACGTATATGTGGCTTGTGGCTTTACAATTCTACCCCCTACGTGCTACAAATGTAATTCTTTTCAAATCTTTAAATTCTCTAAATCCAACCGTGCATTTGTCGTGTCTTTCGTCTTTCCTTCTATTTTAACAATGTGCCAATCAAATTGTTGCAAATATTTTTTTCAATATGCATTACATCCAATTTATGTCTTAACAAAAGCTTTGACCAATATGAAAGTTGAAAAAAGATACTTTTTTTTGTCCAATTTAGAGTTTATTTCATTTTTTTTATCTTTCTTTGTTGGATGCTTACTAAGAATAGAAAATATTAATTGGCTAACTTGTTCTAAGACTTGCTCTCTATCCATTGATACTGGAGGAAGTCTATGTTCTACCTACGGATGAGCATCGGTAGGTCGGAGTCAGTTTTCAACCAAACTACCACTGAATCAACTATGGTTAGTTTAATAAATGTTCAAACTGACCTCAACGGTCAAAGAGTAAAAGTTGGTTGGTTGGTCGGTCAGTTTGGTCGGTTTTATTCTTTAAATTTTTTTTAAAAAAAATTCCGATTTTGAATATCTCCAAACCGACACTGACCAATCCTTCTTCTTCTCTGACCAAACGACTTCAATTTTGTCGGTCGGCCCAATTTTTTATCTATCATGCTCACCCTTAGTTCTACCTTCCTATCATGTTGTTTACTTTTATGCCAACTGTGATTTTGTGGAAGATAGCACCAATGTCCCATAAATGAAATTTTTCCTATTATCCCAATTGATCATGTATCTTCTATATATATGAGACATGCTTGGTAACCTTTTATACTCCAACCCAATAAGTCACTGTATGTAGGAAAGTCATTAATAGTCCATAATAAAAAAGCATGTAACTGAAAGTATTCACCTCTGACATAGTCATAAGTGTGAACAATGTATTCCACAATTCTTTCAACTCTTCTATCAATGTTTGCAAATAAACGTCAAGTTCTTTCCAAGAGATTTCGACTCTGGTATAAGTAGAGACATGAAGAAATTTGTCTCTTTCATGCATTTTCATGGTGATAAATTATAAGGAATTAGCACAATTGGCCACATACTATACAAAGTACTCATATTTCTAAATGGATTAAACCCATCTGAAGTTAATCCTAAATGAACATTTCGGGAGTCTAAAGCAAACCACCGAAATTCACGATCAAAATGCTTCCACCCTTCCTCATCAGTTAGATGTCATAATATATCATCTATTTGAATACGCTTATCTTTATGCCACCTCATTTCAAATGCAACATGTTATGATGCAGACAATCATTTCAATCTCGGTATCAATGGAAAATGACGTAAAACTTTATGTGGGATCTTTTTACCTTTCATTGTTAACTTTACATCAACCTTTACCATATACTGGACATTGTTGATAATCAACATTTTCTTTCTAATATAGAGTGCAATCATATTTGCAAGCATGAATGGAGTCATAGTCTAGTCCTAGTCGCACAACGCTCTCTTAGCTTTGTAAAATGAATTAGGTATATTTTCCCCAATTGGAAATGTGTCCTTTTAACAATTGGAGCAATATATCAAAGGACTTGTTGCTCCAACCGTTAAGAACTTTAATATCAATCGTACTAAAAAATTCAGTGAAGCAAATTTGAAATAACCTAAGTACAATGGATTATGTGCTTCAACCATTAAATCCTCAAATAGGTTTGAATTATCTCCTTCTTGGACATTAATGAGAATCTCATATTCAATATCCTCCTCATCTAAATCTACTTCAGCAGCTCGAACTTATAAATCATTTAGAATATTCAAAATCTCACTATCTTCATTGACATCATTAAGCTTTGTATTATGCAATACATCACCGTGTATTGAATGAGTTCTCTACTCAAATTCCTTCGATAAAATAACATGTTCTCCACGATAGCCTATTTACTATATGAGGGAGGCATTCCATTTGTTAATAGATGTTATTCTATCTCGTCTAATGATTCCCACAATATAATTCGTATAATGTTTACACGAACATCTTGTTTTTCCATAGTCATTAACATGAGACTTTGCTAATTCAAGGAATTCGGATACTCCTTCCTTATAATCCGTTGAGAATTTATCTCGAAGTTTAATCCAATCTTGATTTATTCTTAATGATATACTTTTTAACCACCTCTTGATTCGCAAAATTTAAAAGCTTAAAAAAATTGTACAAAAAGTTAAGACTTAACTTATGAATTAGGATATTTAACTTATATTTTAACATAGAGAAATTTCTACTTGTATTAGATTCTTTCATAGCTTGTATTGAGTGGGTTGCATAATCTAAACTAAAACCAAATATATCTATGTAATTTGTTTGAAAACATCAAGCTTCAAACAAACTAAACTATAAGCAAATGGAAACTAAATAGCTCAAATAAAGAAACAAAATTGAGAATACCTAAGTTTAAAGCAAATAACGTCATCCTTTTTTGTTTAGAAAACTTTTCACAATCCTTAAACAACTCAAGTTTGATCTCAATCCAACCATTAAAGTTGGATCTCTATCAAAATTTAATGCAAATAAACTAACTCAAACAAACTCAAATGCTAGATTAAGAAAAATAAATAAACTAAGCAAATAATCCCAAATTCTAAGCTAAAGAGCTATATATTTTGTTTGAAAGCACATTAAGCTTCAAATAAACTAAACTATAATATAATCAATTTTTTTCAAAACCAGCAAACAAAAACCATAATATCACACACAAAGATTGTAAATTTAAAACAAATAAATTCATTCCCCTCTTTTAGATCAAACATTGAAAACTTAAAAGCAAATAAATATAGTAAATTTAAAGCAAATAAACATTGTAAATTTAGAACCTAACTTTACCTCATTAATCCTCAACACACCGTTAACAATCAAGTTTAATTCTCTCAATCTAACAAGTTTCTATCAATACAAACTTCAAACAAATTAGCCCACATATTAAATTTAAATCAAATAAACTTATTTTCTTTATGCTTTTACAACTTTTACATATATGGTTTCAACAAATTTCAAGCAAAATAATAATAATAATAATAATAATCAAAAAACTAAATTTAAACTTTAAAAAAAATTATTCTTTCATTTATTTAGAAATTTGACATAATATTAAAAAAAAAAAACATAAATGCTAAAAGGAAAAAATGTGAGAAAAATCTTATCGGCGTGAGAATGGGAGACAGACGACAAAGTGGAGGCGAACGAGTTGAATGACGACGATCGACAACAAACGAAAGAGAGGACTGAACGACAACGAATGAGAGAGAGGACTGGAAGAGAAAAACAAAACTTAGGGGTGACGAATGGAGAGAGGAATGAGTGACCAACGGCAAAGAATCAGGGGGATTGTGGGGTGGGGGGAGGGGGGATCGAGGTGGTGATGGCAGTGGGAGAGAATCGGGGGGGGGGGGGAGTAGAATAGCAAGGGGAGGGTTTGCAATGACCAAAAAGAAAATGAGGCATTTGGGATACTTTTAAGGTTTAATAATCGGGTCTTTCCTGACGCTATTATATTCCCGCATCAGGATAGGCCCTTTTTCCTGACGCTAGGTTCTTTATCCCGATGCCTCACTCTTTTGGCATCAGGATAGCCCCTATATGTCAATGTAAGCTTTGGTTTCGGCGTAGAGATTCTATGCTGACGCTTTTTTAGACATAGACAAAATTAGCATTGGCATAAATCTTTTTTCTTGTAGTGAGAAAACTTATGCTTTGAAAACTTATGAGAGATAGGGAGGGCAAGTCTACAAAGAGGAGTAAATGTCTCAAATTTTATGCAACTTTTTAGAGTGAGAAATGAATGGAAAAATGTACAAATAAAAAAACAATCACCATTAAAAAAAAGTGGGAGAAAATAGGTTGCTGAAAAGATCCCATAAACGATTTCTCCTTATGGCCTTCCTCTGAAGAAGTACAAGGTAAGTCCGTAAGGAGAGACGAGGCCATTATAAAAAAATCTCAATATTTTACGTATTTTAAATTAGATGCCACATCATCCATCTGTTAAAAGAATTATGATAGAGATTGAAATGGATACCTTTTTTAAAATTTGAGGACTAAGATAAATGTTTTCAAAATTTCGAGACTAAAATAGAATAAAATTCAAAGTTTATGGACCAAAATATGATTTAAACTTTATTTTTATTTTGTTATAAGTTATGTGGATTATTAAGTGAATATTTCAAATTTAAGAATAACAAAGATATTCATTTCCATTGTGTTATTAATATAGTAATATTGGAGTACAAGGTTTTTTTTTTTTTTTTTTTTTTTTTTGTGATCACAAAACAACACCATATAATTTAATAGTGTCTAAGATATACAATATCATATCATTGTAATAATATATTAGTGACTCTGATATTCCTATTATAAACTATTTCTTTTGGATCAAACAATGACAAAGACTTCTAAAAATATGGTTTAAATTTTATACTATCAATCTTCCTCTTTTTCTTGCTTGTGAAGTTATGTTGTCTTTCTCTCTAAGTATATATCTCTACATTTACGCTTATATATAGATTAGTACGATTGATATATTCAATCTTTTACTTTCAAATAGGGACCATTTTGTCCATCCATTTCATATTTTTACTTTATTTTTTAGGGATCAAAATGACTATTTTATGAAAATTTAGGAACTAAAATAACCTAAAATTGAAAATTTAAAGACGAAAATATCATTTTAAAAATATATGATACAAAATGAATAGAAACCAAAAATACCAAACAACAAAATAATTTTTAAACCTATTGTTTAAGAAAAAGGGGATGGAGTTGGTTTGGTCCACAAGTATTGGGAAAGAGGGAGTTGAGACAGGGTGTTAATGTGTCACGAGAAAGGGAATCAATTGAAAAAATAAAAGGGAAAAAAAAAAACCAAATTGTTGAAAATGTCAAACCATTTCTTGGTTGTACTTAGCTGGCCTCAACCCCAAGTTGTCAAAACCCCATCCTCCCTTTTCTCCAACCTTATTTCAATCATTCATATATATTATCTATATATATATATTATATATTATATATATATAGCAATGATATAAAATCAAAATATATATTAATATTCTATTTTGGTCCATATACTATCAAAGACTTATTTACTTCTAGTTTCTAGACTTTTAAATGTCGTATTTTAGTGGTCTCATTTTTAGTTTCTAGACTTCCAAAGAATGAATTTTAACAGTCTTGTGCTATTAGATTTGTTATTTTTTAGTTTTCGAACTTTTAAATGTCGAATTTTAGTTCGTGTATTTTCAATAAATCTTAAATTTAGTTCCTATCACTAGTTTATTATTGATTTTTTTCCCAAAAAGTATTGTATTATTTATTAACAATTTAACTATAACTTTTAGAAATATATTCGTACATTGTATTTTATTCTTTTATTGTTATTATTTAACCAATTTCGGTGAAATATAACTTTGAGAGTCTAAATTTATGATCTATTGAAAGTACAAGTATTAAAATTGAACAAACTCTAAAGTATAAAGACTAAAGGGACAGTTGCAAATATAGATATTAAACCCAAAGTATTAGCAAATATAACATAATGTAAAAAAAAAATTTACAAATATAGCCAAATTTAAATAGTCTATGAGTGAAAGACCATATTATTGGTAGGAGTCTATCAGTGATAGACCATTTCACTAGTAAGAGTCTATCAACAATAGAAGTCTATCGGTGATAGGCTTGGCTATATTTGCAATTTTTTTTTTCAAATGATGTTATACACTTGATTATTATTCCTAAAAAAGCTACCAATTGTAATTACCTAAGACTAAATGATTTTTCAATCTTAAACATATTATTGAAATGTTCTATTGCATTCATCTTGTTGACTTCATAATGGGTTCATATTATGGCCATAAGTTGATCAACTCCTAAGATTTGTTATTAAAATAATCTTTATAAAGTTCAAGAAGGAGGACTTCTAACATATGATTTAGAAAAAAAGATCTGATAAATTTGGTTATAGCGTTCATATTGGAAAAGAAAAACTCCAAGTATAACTTAACTTGTTTAGGTACATTCCTTCGACTTAGAGATGAAAGAAGTACTCGGAAGAGGAAATCAACTTGGACATACTTCAATTAGTTAAAGTATATGTTTTCGACTAGGAGATCGAGTTTTTGAATTCCTCTCATCTTCAAATATTGTATTGAACTTAAAAAAAATATTTAGGGAGAGGTGGAAACTATTTTAATAAGCAATATAGACAAGTTGTTTTTGTTTGTCTCCTTTGAAGAAACTAGATGGCAACAATATAGTTAGTTTAACTGGTTGGAGTAGATGTAGGTAGCAATTACAACTTAAAAGTGTAAATTATAAGACATGATTGAGAGGGCTTTGGTGATGAAGTTGGTCAAAAGAGGGTGCTTTTCATATGTATATTGACATTTCCTTGTCTAACTTTATTTGTCACTTTCTTTGTTTTTCCAACTTTATTATATATTGTACTTATTTATTTCCAACTTTATTATACATTGTACTCATGCTTTCAATACATTATTATTCTCAAAAACTACGGGCAAAGAAAATTGACCATCCAAAATTTAGGTCATTTGTACAAAAGAAAAATAATCGATGTTGTACATTCCTAAAATTTAGTTTTTGAAGGTAGATTTATTTTCTGTAAATAATAAAAAGTTTAGTCTCTCAATTATATTAAATTTTTGTCGGAAAGGCCTCTAAACTTTAAAAAAAGGTTTAATAGGTCTCTTATTTTCAATTTTGTGTAAAAAAAGGTTCCTAGGCTTTAAATATGTCTAAAGTTTTTTAAACAATCAATTTTATATCAAATAGGCTCTAGCAATGTTCCATTTTTTTTGGAATTTTATACTTAATAGAATCCTAAACATTTCAGCTTTATATCTGTAAAATATGTCAAAAACATATTATACACAATTGAAATTTTAGGAACTTATTTGATATATGATAGTAAATTTAAAGACGTATTAAATACTTAATAAAGTTTTATAACACAATTTGATACAAACTTCAAAGTTTAAATACATATTAATAAAATTTTAATTACTAAATTGACACCAACATAGAATTTTAATAACCAAGGGTTGGTTTGATTAACGATTCAAATTGTGTTTTGTGTTTTCAAATTTACTAAGCTAAGTAAATATGTATTTGATAGACAACTTGATCCAAATAGTACAAATTCTAAAAGTTGTCATTGTATCTAAATTTTAAGTCTTAAATTTGAAAATATGGAATTCTCAAATCAATTTCTTAGAATTAAAATATGTATAATGTAGTGTATTATAAATTATAGAATATTACAAAATAATAATTATACAAAAAAAATTAACATAACAAGTGATCATAAATAAAATTAATAGTATTATATTTCCAATTAATATTTTGTAGGTAACTATAACTAGTTTTATGATTTATAAATATGGTATCAAACACATTTTAAACAATTGCTTAAATTAGAATTAATTTTTTTTATTCCTCATAAAACACATATTTAAAAATATGAAATACGATTATGTTTTAATTAAATAAATTGTTTTCAAATTCTCTATCAAACTAGTCTTAGGCTTCGTTTGGAAATGTTTTACTTTTAAAGTAATTGTTTGCCGTTGTACTTTTGGTAAATTTTAACTTAAACTTGAAAAGGTAGATTTGATTGTCTGGTAAATAAATAGAAAAACATCTCAATTTAGATATAATAACTAAAATAAATTTATATCAACTTTTTTTTTTTTGTAATTTAAAATTTTAAATAATTGTTTAGTATGATAAATTTTGTGTATTATAGATTAATTTTTAAATATTAAAAAAAATAACTTTATTTAAAAGAATCAATATGATATATTTTTAAAAAATTGATGCATTTAACTCATACGAAATAAAAAGTAGATTTGATTCCGTGAGAAATAGATAAATATAATTAAATATTAATTTTTCTTTTTTTTTTTAATGGCTTGTTGACACAAGTAAGCAAGGCCAATCGGAGTCTTAAAACACTTCCTCTGGTAAATTATTATTTAATTAAAAAAAAACACTATTTATCACCAAACAAAGGCTGCATTTGTTTCTGGGGTTAACATATAATTGGGATGGGGGCCCACATAGAATTAATGAAAAGCCAATAGAATCGTGGAACGTGGCAGTAGCTGACGTGTATCTGTAGACCTCGTGGTCCTGTCTCATTTTATACGTTTGTTACTTTTTAGTTATAAACAAATCCATTTACTGTACATAAAGGAATTTTCTAGCGCGTGATTTACACGTTCCAACTAATTTTTCTTATTCCCATTAATTATAGTAATTTTATCCCAGATTAACGCGACTCCTAATTAGAAAATAACGGCTAATTTCTATAAGGAAACAAACTACTTGCTATATCCTATTACTTGGAGAAATAAATTCTCCCATCCCACTTGTATATTCCAAAAAAGATATATATATCAAAGAGAAAAATTTATAAATAACTTTGAATTCATTAGTTGATATTAAATATTAGTTTGTTAAAAAAAATAAATATTAATTTATACCTCTAAACTTTAGATTTGTATCAATTAAAACTCAAACTAATAATTGTGTCAATCTACACTATATTTCAGGTTTCTTTCGACTAATATTTGCAAAACTTATAATTTTAGTCAATTAAACTCCTAAATCTTCATTAGCCAATCAATTTAGACCCTCCATTACCTTTGAAGATCATTCATACATTAATTCTCAAATGTGTGCATATTTCTTCATGTAGGTTTTACAAATAGATAATGAGAGTAAATGCATAGACGGTTCTCAAAGAAAATTTAGATTGAGAGTCGAAATTGATTTATTTATGAAATGTTAAGGGGTTTAATTGATGTAATTATAAATTTCACATGAGGTATAAATTAATACACTCATAAAAATTGAGGATTTAAATTGACATAATTATTAATTATGGGTTAAATTGATACAAAACTCGTTTAGAGGTATAAATTGATATTTTCTTTAAAAAAACAATAATCTTAGATGTTCATATTTCTCACAATAACAAGTTAGGTAATAGAATAGAAGAAGTTATTTACCTCAATTTCGATTTATTCACACGAAAAAAACATTAAAGGAATTAGCTTCTTATAATTATGATTTACCCAAAGAAAACAAATAGAGGAAAAAGATTACCTTTTAAGGCATCCATAATTACTAGATTCTAAAGAGGATTTGAAGAAGAAAAAAAATGGATGTTTTGAATTTGGACTAAGTTGCTGTTAAATATTCTGGCAAAATTGAATTAATGAGAGATTGGAATTTAATGGCATAGTAACAGTAGAATTTGATTATCCACAATGATCACATGGTGGATTACAACAGTAGAAAAATCACGACCGTTGATTTGACTGACTTTTTTCTGTGATGAATTAAGTTTGACTAAAATGGCCATTAGACTCCCACTGTGAAAAAAAAACCCAAAGTTCTTCCACTTTCTGCGTATATGGATGATGGAGAAAGAGAAAGTGGAACAGAGTTTACCTTAAAGCAATTATAATAAGACAACGGAGGAAAAAAGGAAGAAGGGTTTGGCTTAAAATACTCAAAAAGATTTCTGTTTTATTTGATTCAATTGAATTGAAAATTTGTTTTTTATTTTCTTCTTCCTTCCCTCTGTTTTGGGCTATCGCCATCATTGGCCATTTCTACAGCTTTCTTCACTTTCTGTAATCTCCTTCTTCTTCTCTTGCTTCCGCCCAATCAATTTCTTTCGCTAATCTCATCTGGGTTTTTGAGAAAAATTAAAAGGGGGCTCGGAAAACATTGTACCCACATCGAAAATTTCTCGATTTCTCTTTTTCTGTAAGATCTCAACCCCTTTTTTCTTCTCTCCTTCACCATGACCGTGGAGGATCATTCTGTTGTTGCAGTTGGTGATGATGGCGCCACTGATCATTTTCCTGTTGGGATGCGAGTTCTTGCTGTTGACGACGACCCTATTTGTCTCAAAGTACTTGAGTCTCTCCTCCGTAAATGCCAATATCATGGTTTGTTTTTCCTCTCATCTTATGTATTTCAGTTTTGATTCGTCCGTCTCTGTAATCTTAGAAAGTTTTCAAATCAATTTCTTCCTCTATTGGTGAAATTTTGGGAACAATTTGGGGGGTTTTGTGGTTTTGTGGTTTTGTTGACTAATGTTAGTGGGTTTCTTCTTAAATTGTGTGTTTTGGGATTTTGGGTGTTCAAGTCTTCCAAATGGTTCATTGTTAGTGATTTAGGTTGTGGGGTTTTTGTTTTGTTTCGTGTTCTACTTCCTGCAGTTACGACGACGAAGCAGTCCATTGAAGCTTTGAAGATGTTGAGAGAAAATAGAAACAAGTTTGATATGGTTATCAGTGATGTGAACATGCCTGATATGGATGGTTTCAAGCTTCTTGAGTTGGTGGGGCTTGAAATGGACCTACCTGTAATCAGTAAGCTTCTTTCTCATTATTTACGACATCCTATGTCTTTACTCTATCTTGTCGTGTTTTAGATACCAATGTACTGTTTAGGATCAGTTTGTTCTGTTTCTTCTTTTTTATGGTTGTGTTGCTGAATAGATGAAATTAATGTGGTCTCTTTATTGCCAGGATTTTTGAACAGCATTAATTGTCTTGTTCTTCATAGTAGTTGCTTTGGTTATTGACTTTTCATTTTTATGTTTATGTGTTTCTTCTTCCCTAGTGTTATCAGCACATAGTGATACTGAGCTTGTTATGAAGGGGATTGCGCACGGTGCATGTGACTATCTGTTAAAACCAGTTCGAATCGAGGAGTTGAAAAACATTTGGCAGCATGTGATTCGGAGAAAAAAGCTTGAACCGAAGGCAAAAAACAAGTTCCCTAGTCAAGATAAGGTTCGAAATGGAGGCCATGAAGGTGACCAAGGTTTCTCACCAACTAGTAATGCAGACAACGCAAAATTCAATAGGAAGCGGAAGGACCAAGATGATGATGAAGATGAAGAAGGAAAAGAGAATGGGCTTGATAATGATGACCCCTCGAACCAGAAAAAGCCTAGGGTAGTGTGGTCAGTTGAGTTACATCGTAAGTTCGTTTCAGCGGTTAATCAATTGGGTCTCGAAAGTAAGTTGGTGCTTGAAAGTTGAAACTATGTTAGTAAATTTGTGTTTCCCTAAATCTAATAATTTTCTTCACTCTTAATCAGAGGCTGTGCCCAAAAAAATCCTGGATCTGATGAATGTTGAAGGACTTACCAGAGAAAATGTGGCAAGTCATTTGCAGGCATGAATCCTCCCTTTCCTACACATCCCCAAATTACTCTAATTTAGCCGTAGCATGATATATGTAGAAACAGTCACAGAATAAAGAGGAAGATCGTTTACTTTAGTATTTTTTTACTTGATTGATTTATTTGTTTGCAATGATTTAACCAGAAAACATGATGAAAATAAGAGCGTTTGTGTGTATTGCAGAAATATAGGCTTTATCTGAAAAGAATCAGCAATGTGGCATCCCAACAAGCTAACATGGTTGCTACATTTGGGAGTAAAGATGGCACTTACATGCGCCTCGGTTCACTAGATGGATATGGAGAGTTACATGGCTTTGCAGGATCTGGGCGGCTTCCAAACTCTTCATTATCCTCTTATTCACCTGTTGGAATGCTTGGAAGATTGAACTCCCCGGCTGGAATGAGCCTGCGTGGAATCACTTCTTCTGGACTGATACAGCAAAGCTCCCAAAATTTGAACTGCGCCATTAATAGCCTTGGCAAGCTCCAACCAACTACTATGCTGCCTCCTAATCAAACTACTAATATGCTTCAAGGAATTCCAACGTCACTTGAGATCAGCCAGTTGCAACACAGCAAGTCCATCACTCCCATTGGGGACTTCAATTCAATGAATGAGACTTCCGCATTTGGAGTTCCCAGCAGTTTTTCTGAAACTAGAGCGAATATTGGAAATTCAACCTATTCGGTTTCTCCTGGCCCATTGATGTTACAAGGAACAATGGCAACATATGGAAATCAGACTTCCCTTAGAGTGGATCCGCTAAATGGAGAAACTTTTGACATAGACATAGGCGGTTCAAATTTTTTGGATCCTGAACCTTCTAATGGAAACTGGCAGGGAGCAGCACATTTGTCTAGATTCTCAGCAACTTCGTTGACCCCCAATGAAGCTTATCCCAATGATCAATTGCATGCAATGAACACGAGCATTTCTTCTGCCCCCTCAACGATTGGGAACATCTCGGTTGATTTTTCCTCTAGAAGTGCAGGTTCAGCTCCCTTACTGGATTCAAGAGACATGCAATGCCAGGCAAGGGTAGTTGGCAGCGTTATTCAAGCTATGAATACCATGCCAAAGCAGAGATGGGAAGAACATAAACATGATTACAATCGAAACGTGCAGCATAATCTTGGTGCAATCAATTCTCTTGTTTCTAACAATGGGACTCTAACCCCATTAAGCCAGAGTTTCAATCAGAATAGTCTAGTATGTGATGGAAAGGTCAGTTCATCTTTGATAGTCCCATCAAATGCTGCTCCACTGTCCTTCCCTGAACATAGTATGGTTGAAAAATTGGGTCGGAACACAAAGATGAATGTGGATGGAAACTACCTTTTGAATCAAACAAAGTCACCGGATGGATCAATTCAAGGCAGTTTCGAGTCCTTGGATCATATCATGAATTCGATGATCAAACAGGTATAGTCAAATTTCTTGCTAAATGTTTAGATACTGCATTCTGATGTGCCTTCAATTTTTCAATTTTTTTTCTAAGTTCCTTTTATATGAAAATTCTCCTCCCTGTTGAAATTGGCACCTGACATAATTATATATATAGACATTTCTTTCTTTCGAACGGTAATGTTGTTTCCCTAACCTCCTCTGTTATGGTTGAGTCAAATTGTTCCTTGCTGTTATAGTAATACAAATACAGATTGTCTTACTGCAATCTAGTTTGCCAAACATGGTAAACGGCAAAGATCCCATGTGATTTTTCTCTGTAGTGATATGAAAAACCAACATACCAATGTTCTACGTTTGGAGATAGCTAAACGTTCTCGTTTGATTGTAATTTGTAATCATTATCATACCAAGCAAAAGCCCTAATTAGTCTCTCACCATATGCAGATTAGTTGTCATCAGAAAATATCATCCAAGCATTAATTTTTTTTTTTTTTTTTTTTTTGCTCAAGCAAACTTGTATGCATCATAGACAGGTCAAGTTTCATGGGCCATTTGTTCATCAAATGCAGTAATCCTCGATTTTAGATCATGTTAGGCATTGCTCCTGATCACACATGAAGATTTTTCCTGGATGGATATTTTATCACCATTATTTTCGGTTTTAGACCGCTCTTTCTATATGTGTTGTGCATCTTTCCTGATCGAGTGACAGGATTCTGCAAAATGATTCAGGAACAAAATGAAATACCAGAAATGAATGGAGAATTTGGATTTGATCATTTCTCTTTAGGATCATGTATTTGAGATCTCTACCTGCTGACTGTTGGATGGAAACAAAGGCATTAACAGCAATTCAGTGATCCAAAGCAGTTCGTGTATGTACCATCATGTAATTCTTTGTCGGTTTGGTTTCTTTCTACAAGGCTCCATCTTTGTCTGTTCATCCATTTACTGATGCAAAACATCTGGTTTCGAGGTTGTTATAACGTAACAGCAGACAATGCCCCTCCTTTTCCTTGTTCATAAAATAATGACAGGACAACTTCAGTTTTCTCTTAACCTTTTTTCTTGTCCTTTGAGAAAGAAAGTTGCTTGAAATGTAACATGAGAAGCCTACTGTTTGATTAATTAATACAGATTTCCAATGCTTCATTCATTTGGGAAAGTTTGGAGGGGGCAACAATGGCAGTACAGACGGTTTCTCCACATGTTGGTTCAAGTTCAACAGAACTCATAATCTTTTTGAATCAATAAATTTCAGTTCATATCAACCCAAACGAACTGATATACAATAGTGTATTTGGATATTCGAGTTTAGATATTATGTACGTAATAATCATATATATATATATAAAAAGGTCGATCAAAGTGGAAAATGTAAGTTTTACTTCTGTCCCATCTCGGTTTAGCTCATGAGAAATTTTTTTCCCTCTCCATTCCTAGCTTAAATGAGATTTCTCTGTCCTAGAGCCATCTCCGTAGAAAGAATAGACATCCCTAGCAACAAACCATTCGTTTTTGCCCTCAGTTTACATGGATTAGGTGCTCAAGGAACCATCACTTGCTCTGCTGATTTTTGCATAGTTTGAAAGTAGAATTGCTCAATGGAAATACGAAAGAGTTCTTATTCTTGTCGTAGTCAAAGTCAAAGGTCCTGGAAAGGGGGACCAGTATGGTTTTTTTTACAGATGCAGAAGGGTTAACCTATTCTGTTCTTTTCTTTTTTGTGGCAGAGAGTTTATTAACGCTATTATCCAATTTATTCTGTAGCAAAAAACAAATATGCTTGACGTGGTTGTGCATATCAACATTCTTGTTGCCAATAAAATGAAACTTAAAAATGAAGAGAACAAAGAGAAAACAACATTTTCTCATTAAAAAAATACTTAGGTACATCTCGAGCATCATTTATCTTTTTGCATCCCATCAAATTGTCCAATCATAACTTGTTATGTGGTAAATTTTGCTTTTTCCTTTTTGAAATATTTTAATTTTGTTTAGATGTGAGTGGTGAAAAGAGATGAACAAACATGAGTAATGTCCGTGATGTACCCAAGTATTACTCTTTTCTCATTACATAACCAAAAAAGTTCCATCAAGAAAGCCATGGGAATAAACCTAAAAAAAAGATCTAGACAATTTGAAAAGAAATTATTCAAGGAGGCTGCTATATGACAGGAAGTTTTTCATTGATGAATATAGAAAGAGAGAAACTATAAAAGTATTTCAAATTTATATCTAGTAATTATTAGCAAACATGTAAATGCATTCAATTGTTATTATGAGACAATCAAATTATAGCAACATCATTGAAGGAATAATATTACTTACTCGAAGGCTACAATATTTTTTTCCACTGAGTAGAAAAAAAGTTTAAATTGAGAATTTTATCCCTATGATTTGGAAAAAGTTAGAATTTTGTCTCAATTGTTTTAAAAGTTAGAATTTTGTCCTTGCAATTTTCAATGGTTCATAATCATTGAAAACCCATATATTTGGTTCAATCCTTGATTTTTCTCAAAATCGGACTGAACCGAAACATTCACACACCCACCCAGCAGCAAAAGGTGGATACAACTTAGTTTGTTCTAGAAACCACTAATTCAAATGTAGAAGTTTCAACTTTTATCTCGAATCATTGGGCCATATGGGTGTCACAATCGAAAACTTTCGAATATGGGACGGGTGATTGTGCAACACTTGCTCTAATCCAGTGAGCAAGTCAGCCGTGTAAAAATCAAAAGTCGCGGATAGTGCCGGTATATGATGTAACCTCCTGATAGACCCTCTATATTTAGAAAATATGAAAGAAGAATTAACAAGAAAAATAGGAGGGGGTATAGATGTAAATGAGGAAGAGAATATAGGTAGTTAGAGGGGAGTGAAAAGTGGGAACCACTATGGGGGAAAATCTGTTATTGTTGTTGTTGAATTAGTATAAAGCATGAGGTAGGGGAGAGGGATGGATATAGAAGTTTTATTTTGAATTAAGTTTGCGAGCTTGTAAGGGAGGAAGTCTCAGTTTTCTAGGCTAATTTGAGCCAACAATAAATAGATAACCGAGTTCTTACCAATTTGGTATCAGAGCCGTCTTTCTTGGGAAGGGTATGGTGAAGAAGATGGAGGCAAGATTATCAGCAGTGCAAGAGCAACTTACCTTACTACAAGTAAGGATGGAAAATAGAATGGATCAACGATTTGGGGAGATGCAACAAGTTACCGAGAATGTTATGGCAACTAAGATTGAAGCTCTGGGAGAGACATTGGAGCAGAAAATGATTCGCACATTGGAGGTATGGTCGAAGAAGTCGAAAACACTCAAGGAGGGCAAATCGGGTTCATCTGAAAAGATAGTGACGGACAGAGAGAAACAGCCGGTGAAAGAAGGTGACGGGGAGAAGAGAGAGGTACCGTTGTTTGATATGAGATTGAGAAAGCTAGAAATCTCTATATTCAAAGGGGAAATAGAGGAAGGCCCGATGGGCTGGTTTTAAGGGTTGAAAGGTATTTCGTGGTCAATCGTTTATCGGAGAAGGATAAAATCGAAGCAGCGATACTATGTTTGGAAGGGGAAGCTCTGGAATGGCATCAGTGGGAAGAGGAGAGGACGCTGATGAATACTTGGGTGAAGTTCAAAGAACAGCTCTTGCTACGCTTTCTACCGGTCAAAGAAGAAGATTGGAGAGCCACTATCGAGACCATTGAAGGATCTTTCAGATGAAACATTGGAAAGAAAATTCGTCAGCGAGCTGAAGGAAGACATCCAAATCGAGATGAGAATGTTTAAACTAATTGGGCTGAAGGAGAAGATGAGGATGGCCCAGATCATCGAAGATACGGAAGAAGCCCGAAGAAAGAAATAGGGCGGAGGAGGCCCAAGCCCATCGAAATCCACTGGTACGTCTTATAACTCGGGCCTCAATACCACCACGGGTCAAACCGACCATATCCCAAACCAACACACGCAATCGATAGCCCGAACAATTTCTCTCAACCCGACTCATAGCGGAGGTATGTCTTTTAACTCGGTCACACTGAAGGATGTAAATGGGAGATCGTTCATGGCCGGTGCATTCAAACAGTTGTCTGACAGTGAGATGTAAAATCGGAAGGACAAAGGACTGTGCTATCGTTGTGACGAGAAGTATACCCCAGGGCATCGTTGCAAGAGAAAAGAATTAAGCAATCTGCTGCACCATGACAATGAAAGGGATGAAGAGACGAATGACGTAGGGGAAGAACCAGGCGAAGTTGATATTCCAACAGCCACTACTTTGGAATCCATGGTAGTTGAGACTACCGAACACGAAGCGGCGGAGCTTTCCCTCAATTCTTTGGCAGGAATTGACTCGCCCTGAACAATTAAGGTCAAGGGGGCTATCAGGGATAAGGATGTGATCATCCTCATTGACAGTGGAGCATCCCACAACTTCATTGATAGAGAGTTGGTAACGACTCTGAAATTACCACAAACGCCCACGACAAGCCATGGAATTATGTTGGGAACAGGATCCTCAGTTCGGACGACTGGTATCTGCAAAGGGGTAATTCTTAACCTTCCTAACCTCACAATTATTAATGATTTCTTCCCTTTACCCTTAGGCAGCGCCGATGTAGTATTGGGAGTACAGTGGTTGATGACACTAGGACGAGTTGAATGCAATTGGAGCACATCGGAAATGGATTTTCAAATCAGAGATTGGCAGGTGCAATTGAAGGGAGATCGCAGTTTGATGAAGACCCAAATATCCCTCAAATTGATGATGAAACTGGTCAGGGAAGAAGGCCAAGGCATATTGCTTGGGTTGAATTCTCTTCTGACCACAGTAGGGGAAGACAGAGGCCGAACAGGGGGAGGAAGTGATCCAGAAATCCGGGAAGTTCTGAAGAGATACCAGTCGGTATTTCAAACAGTAGAAGGGTTACCTCTAGTACGACACCACGAGCACCATATTGAACTAAAACCAGGGGCTGGACCGGTGAATGTCAGACCATACAGGTACCCTCAGTTCCAGAAAGATGAGATCGAGAAATTGGTAGAAGAAATGCTCACTGCTGGGATTATCCAACCAATTGTAAGCCCGTTCTCCAGTCCTGTATTATTAGTTAAGAAGAAGGATGGGAGCTGGAGATTTTTTGTCGACTATAGAGCCTTGAACCAAGCCACGGTATCGGATAACTTCCCCATTCTAATGGTCGATGAACTTCTTGACGAATTGGCTAGAGCACAAATCTTCTCCAAAATCGATTTAAAATCTGGTTACCACCAAATTCGAGTGGCACCCTTAGACGTCCACAAAACGGCATTCCGCACTCATGAAGGCCACTACGAGTTTTTAGTCATGCCATTCGGATTAAGGAACACCCCATCAACGTTCCAATTGGTAATGAATGAACTCTTACACCCATATTTACGAAAATTTGTATTGGTGTTCTTCGATGATATCCTAATTTACAATTTTTCACTATGTGATCATGTGCGCCATTTGTCCCTGGTGTTACAAGCGTTGGAAGATAATCAATTTATGGCCAACCTCAAGAAATGTACCTTCGCGGCCAATCAATTTGACTACTTGGGCCACATAATATCTACTGAAGGAGTGGCTACTAATCCCTCAAAGATTGAGGCTATGCTGCAATGGCCCACCCCAACCACAGTGAAGCAATTAAGGGTATTTTTGGGGCTGACCAGATAATATTGCAAGTTTGTTATTTACTACGGTTCCATTGCCTTCCCATTGACACAGCAGCTTAAGAAGGATAAGTTATAATGGAACGAGGATGCGCAGGAGGCTTTCGAGACATTGAAGCAAAGAATGGCTCAACTCCCCACCCTCAAGCTCCCTGATTTCAACCAAGTATTCATAGTGGAAACAGACGCGTCAGGAGTAGGAGTTGGGGCAGTATTGATGCAAGAAGGACAGCCAGTAGCCTACTTCAGCAAAGCTCTCCCACCAATACATCGCCTCAAGGCCGCATATGAACGAGAACTAATTGCCATAGTCATGGCTGTGCAGAAATGGAGGCTCTATCTCTTGGGGAGGAAGTTCATCGTGCGGGTGGATAAAAAAAAGCCTCAAATTTCTGTTGGAACAATGCATCATCGCAGGGGAGTATCAGAAATGGGTGGCCAAGTTGATCGGGTATGATTTTGACATCGAATACAAGAAGGGACTGGAAAACTCAGCTGTTGATGACCTGTTTAGATTGCCTACCACGATGGAAATGACTATGCTGAGCGTGATTAACTCACTTAATCCAGCAATATTTGCTAGTCAAGTCGAGCAAGACCCGGAGCTACAAGATATTTAGAATGACATTCGATCGGGACAGCCGCACCCCCAAGGTTATTCACTTCAAGGAGACCTTCTGCTATACAAGCAATGGATTGCACTGCCACCACAATCACCAACCATACCCTTATTGCTACAAGAATTCCACAATAATCCAATCGGAGGACACAATGGGTAGTTAAGATGTACCAATGGCTGAAGAAAGAGTTTTTCTGGAAAGGCATGAAAGCACGGGTAAGAGCCTTCGTAGGAGACTGCTCGGTTTGTCAGCAAGCTAAATATTTATCACTAGCCTCCACCGGATTGCTACACCTACTGCCTATATCAGAGCTGACTTGGGAAGATATCAACATGGATTTCATCGACGGCTTGCCAAAGTATGAGGGATATAACTCCATTTTGGTGGTGGTCGACCGGCTGTCTAAGTATGAATATTTCCTTGCCTTCCGCCATCCATACACCGCAGCAACCGTAGCTGAGATATTCCTAAGAGAAATTGTACGACTACATGGAGTTCCTCGAAGTATAATATCGGATAGAGACAAGATATTCACTAACCTATTCTGGGAGGAGCTATTCAAACTAATGGAGACTCAATTTAAGAGAAGCACATCATATCATCCACAAACGGATGGGCAAACAGAAGTAGTCAATCGAGGATTAGAAGCATATCTCCGCTGTTTCACCATGGAAACACCATCACAATGGTCTAAATGGTTGACATGGGCTGAGTACAATTACAACACATCATATCATACAACCATCAAGCGGACACCTTATGAAGTAGTATATGGTCGACCAATACCCCCACCAGTCTATTATGAGCATGGGAATGCGATAGTAGGAGAAGTGGATGTGCTACTGAAAAATAGAGATGAAATGCTCAAGCAATTGAAGTGTACACTAGAAGCAACCCAACAACGAATGAAGGCCCTAGCAGATTCTAAACGACGGGAAGTAAATTTTAAAGTTTCGGATTGGGTATACATCAGACTCAAACCATACCACCAAAGCTCTCTACTAGTGCACAAGCATCCGAAGTTGGCTCCACGCTACATTGGCCCTTTTCAAATCATCCAAAGGATTGGACCAGTAGCATACAAACTAGACCTACCCCCCGATGTAAGCATACACCCCGTACTACATGTTTCACAATTGAGGAAGGTCGTGGGCACCCTACTACCGAGAATCACTGTACCACCAGCTTGGCAATTAGGAAAGCAACACAAACTCAAGCCAATAGCAGTTTTGGGGATTCGGAAGATCGGCATCACCATATCATCGCCCAACGATTTCGAAATACTCATCCAATGGGAAGGCTTACCGATCGAAGATGCAACATGGGAAGGAGGAGCACAAATTGTTGAACACTATGGGGGAAAATCTGTTATTGTTGTTGTTGAATTAGTATAAAGCATGAGGTAGGAGAGAGGGATGGATATAGAAGTTTTATTTTGAATTAAGCTTGCGAGCTTGTAAGGGAGGAAGCCTCGGCTTTCTAGGCTAATTTGAGCCAAAACAGTAAATAGATAACCGAGTTCTTACTACCTCCTTTCATGTTTTGAGAGAAAATGGTTTTATAACATGTGAGAGAAAAAACATTGAAAAAATCATTAAAGAATGCATTGAAGACTGACAGTTGCATGTATGCTTTGATTGCAAATAGTACATCAATACATTAGTCGGGGAGTTGACTAGTGGGTTTCCCCTATAGTACATTCTAAATAATTTCTAATATTCCTAGCTTGCATATCAAAAGTGGTGAGCGGTCACTCACATGTAAAACAAGATGAAATAAAAAAACAACTTGCAAAGCTAATTACAAGACTTAAATATAGGATGGTTAAGGATGGTTTGGACATGTGGCCATGAGCTAACATTATCCTGGACGAGCATGCCCAAGACATTATCCCCATTTAAATAGTTGACGTCCCTGTCGACTAGTGTAGCTTGAACTCAACAATCTTCTACTTCCAAGCTTCCAAATATTGGACACTTTACCAACTCGTTTCTTTCACAGGGAGGTTCTTCCACTTAGCCAGATATTGTGGACTCTTCGAGTGGGTCTTCTGACCTTTCTCCTCTCCATATTTTTGCCCCTATAACAAAATTGTGTTATGTAAATAGCACGGTTAAATCCCTTTCCATCAATAAAACAAAACAAGAGAGAAATTTATCAAAACCAAAGTACAAACTAATAATAAACATTCCATTGAAAATGGAAAACAAGCATATGTGAACTAACACCAACGAAGAAAATGAGATGTTCTATAATCTTTAGAAGATGTTGCTTACAAGGCCGAGCATTTAGGTGCATAACCATACGCTTCTATAAAATACACAAGTGATGAGCCTATCCATATTTGAGAAATTTTGTTAATGTCAACATAGTGTAAAAATGTTGATTAATCCAAGAAGAAAGTGCTATAACTTTTTTCTTTTGGGATCAAAATTTTTTATTTTCTAAAAGTATGGGAGAAATAGAATTGAAATTGCATATCTTAATCGTCTATGTTGGGATGTTCACAATGCAAGTGGGAACGAGATGACTTCCCTACCCCAAGGCCTTATTTCATTTTCAATTAATAAACTTTGCAAGTATCAAGCTTCCTTGTAGAAATCAATCTCCATTTTTTTTTAAAAAAAAAAAAAAAACTAAATTAGATAAATATAATTCTATTTGAAGTGTTTTGAATTGAATAGCTTAATTTTTACTTAAAAAAAATCATTCAAATGGTTTAAAAAATCGATAAAAAAAAGAGAGCTTTCCTAAGACATGCACTCGTTTATTCTGGAAATTTTATTTGTTT
This sequence comes from Benincasa hispida, assembly GCF_009727055.1. Lineage (NCBI taxonomy): Eukaryota > Viridiplantae > Streptophyta > Magnoliopsida > Cucurbitales > Cucurbitaceae > Benincasa > Benincasa hispida. The sequence goes on along the minus strand of NC_052350.1, from coordinate 19,150,160 downwards.
TTTATTTAAAAATAATCGAAGTCAAAGGTCCTGAAAAAGGAGAACCAATAATTTTAGTTATTTTTTTAGATTAATTTTTTCTGTTCTTTTCATTTTTTTATGGCAGAAGTTGATCAACTTTCCTAACCATTTATTCTGGAAATTTTCCAGCAAAAACAAAGAATTCTTAACATAGATTTGAATATCAACATTTTTGTTGCCAATAAAAGGAAACATAACGACATTTTCCCATTACAAAGCAGAACAAGTTCCATCAAGAAGCCGTGGGAAAAAAGCTAACCAAAAAAGTCTAGACAATTTGAAAAGCCCCACCACACTAGAAATTGTTCGAAGAGGCTACTACAATGTATATGAAAGTTTCGAGCAGATAAATATGCGAGAACATATAAATTTATCGACACTTATTATAAAACAGTCACATTATAACCATCTTAGCTGACTCATTTTTTTTTTTCTTCTTTTACAAATTTTGTTTCTATCGTTTTAAAAGTCAGGATTTAGTCCCTATGGTTTGACAAAACTTCGTAAATAGTCTTCAATAAAATCATCATAAATAGTCTTTTTTTAAAAAGATTTGTTATGTGTTAACTTGTGATTGGGTCACTCTTTGTTTGGAGTTACACTAACTTTTAAAATAATTGTGGTCAACTTTACTTTTTGAAAAATCAGTTGTTGAAAGAAGTAAAATAGTGTTTAATAAATTTTATTTTTGAAAATAGAAAAACTAGATATAAGTTATATAAATTATTACTAAATTGGTATAACTCAATTATATAAACTAAAGTAGATTTATTATTTTAATTATTTTTATACTGATAATTAATTTTTAATTTATTATAAAATGTATATATATTTTTAATTTTACATGATTTGAATTTAAACTAATTTTTTTAATCTAAATTATTTGATAAAAGTTTATGAAAAATAATTATTATAATTAAAGGGAATCAATTAAAATTTTAAAATATATGTGAAAAATATATTAATATAGAATAATATTATTATAAGATACTTATTTAAATCATTAAGAAATTAATATATTTTTAAAAAAGTTAAATCTAAAAACTAATAATATATTAACTTTCACATGTTAGTTTAGAATTTAAAAAGTGAGTATCTTAAATTATCTAATAATTAGATTTACCAAGAAATAAAAACGATTAAGATTTTCTTAAGATTACTTTGTACAATTACGAAATAAAAATCCAATCCCAAATCGAGCCAAAGTTAAGGGGGGCAAAAAGAGATGCAACTTAGCTAGCAAGCTAAATGTTTTTTTCACCACAATAATGTTTGGGTTCTAGAAACCACCCATTCAAATCTAGAAGTTTCTAGCTTTTGTCTCAAACTAATAGGCCACATGGGCACCGCTGAAATATGAAAAGACCTTATAGATAAGCATCCACACAAAAGCAATCAATCAATCAATCAATCAGTTCAATCCTCTTGTGTCTACAAATATCTTCTGCAGAAACCGAAAATTGTGTGTGTTTCATTGACATTAGAAAGAATGGCAAAGAAAGAGATGGAAGTGGTAAAAGGGTTGGATCTTGAGAAGTACATGGGAAGATGGTATGAAATAGCTTCAATTCCCTCAAGAAATCAACCCAAGAATGGTGTCAACACAAGGGCTACTTATACACTCAAGGAAGACGGAACTGTGAATGTGGTGAATGAAACTTGGAGTGATGGCAAGAAAAGTTCTATACAAGGTGTGGCTTATAAGGCTGACCCTTCAAGCCAGGAGGCCAAGTTTAAGGTCAAATTTTATTTGCCTCCTTTTCTTCCAATCATTCCAGTGGTGGGCAATTATTGGGTTTTGTATATTGATGGTGATTACAGTTATGTCTTGGTTGGGGAGCCTACAAGGAAGAATCTTTGGGTATGTTTTCTTAATTCACTTTCTTATACCAAATTTTTCATATTCTGGGTTTTGTTTATTGATGAGGATTTTCTAGACACAAATTTTGAACATCCATTATCTGGTTGTTTTATTTTATGGGAACTACCTGATTTTCTATGCTTTTTAACTGTCTTTCTGGTTTAAGGATGCTTTCTAAAAAAGGGACAACAAATTAGTGCTTAGAGAGTCGAAAAGAAAACTTCTCACCTGCTTTTAACAATAAATATTTGTGAAAGTAAGTTAATGTAATACTAGAAATTATCTCAGGGAAAGAGGTGAGGTCCGTTATCAGAAACCACCATCGTTAAACCAAATTATTCAAACTTGTCTTCATCCTTTATCCAGAAACAAAAACCTCAATACAATACAAGAGAAAAATTTTGGTATTGGTTCTGCAGCTAGGTTTAAACTTCTTTGTAGATTGGAAAATTGAAAAATTCTAAACTGTTTGGCCCACGAATTTTCATGACATAATTTTAAAATATTACATGTTTGAAAGTAATCTTAAAATGGTTAAAATCACTATTGAATACATTAAACATAATTTTTATGTATCAAAATTGATTATGAATGATTAAAACATATTTTAAATTGATTAGAAGATAAGAAAAGTAATTACTCCAAACATATCTTAACCAATTAAAAATCACTTCCAAACATATCTGCACCCATGCTCCACCTTGTGTTAAGCTTAAGAATGTGTGGTGTATTGTCAGATATTGTGCAGAGCTACTCATCTTGATGAGGAGATATACAATCAGCTGCTTGAAAAAGCCAAGGAGGAGGGCTATGATGTAAGCAAACTACACAAGACACCACAGAGCGAGCATCCACCAGAAAGCGAAGGCCCCAAAGATGCAAAAGGCATATGGTGGATTAAATCCATTCTGGGAAAATAAACTCATATAACAGAAGCTTCTGTTTGTATCATCAAAATCCTATCTTGCTACCTTTCTCACCAGTTGTATGTAAAATGTTGGTTTGTGAGTACATATTCTCTATATGGACATGGCTTTAAATTTATACTCATGCTTTGCTTTTTACTGATAACAAGTACAATTTGTTGGTGAGATGGTAAAACGACACAACGGAATCAAACTAATAATAAACATTCCATTGACAATGGAAAACAAGCATATGTGAATTAACACCGCCAATGAAGAAAATGAGACATCAATATACTATACGAGTAGGATCTACGCCCATCATTTTGCTCCCCCATCTTTTAAACAACAAACAGGATAGAATTCACAAGATTCAGCAAAGCAAACAAATTGTGACGGATATAATCATATTACAATCATCAATTCTCTGGTTCACCTTCTATGTCATGCCATCAAAAGCTTACAATATGGTACAACACTGGTTGGTCTTTTTAGCTTGTTTGTAGAACATCTGTTCAATCACGGGTAAGCAACAGTTTAGGTAGTTCAGAAAATGGAAAAAATGTCGGATGCTTCATGAGAGTATTAGTAACAGTTAGTAGATTTCAAGAAAGTAAGTTCAACTCATGGACCAGGAGACTAACATCATATACTACGTTCAACTAGTGATGTACAGTTGCATACCTGTGATGCTGCACTGAGATCAGAGCTCTTCTCGACCAAACTGTCCAACCTTTCGCCACGTGCAAGCACGCTGTCAATGGTCTTATGCTGTATTGAGGAAGAAAAACATATCAGTAATGAAAATTAATCAACTAGAAAACAGCAATGTATTAAACAACTCCAGAATTTGTCTAAACAAGTGTGGAAGTTGTCATTATGAAACTGGTTTCTCATCCCAAAATAGTAATAATAATATCCATCTAGAAATCGTATGTCACCATTTCTTTCCTGCAAGTTTACAATCAGGAGAATGACGATGGCATTGAAATGCAGAAAGAAAATTTTCCTCGTCTATACAAGAAAAATATATCAGATTGACTAAAGGTGACTTGTATTCAAAGGGCAGAGACTTATGATGCAGTTTTTCAGTAATGAGATGCACACAAATTCATAAACCACTGCACCTATAACAGGACTTACAAGAATAATTTTGGTTTCATCTAACTCCCTCTGTATTTTCAACAATTTATCAGCCTCTGCAGGGTCCTGAACAGTTAAAAAGAAAAGATTATAATTAAATATATGTGGTTGGGTGGAGGAATGAAGCCTGACTATAATTAGATGTAGAAAGGAGAGCTTTTTTTCTTCTTTGATGAGAAGTAGAAAGGAGAGCTATAAACCTGGAATTTGGTTAAAGCTTCAGTCAGATAGGGCCATGGTTGGAAGTTATCTGCTTGTGCATTTCTCCATGTTTCACCAAAAATTTTTTGGTACTCGTCTATAACCTGTTAGAAACCAATGTGCATCATCAATAATTGGAATCATATAGAGACAAATATACAACCGCTCTGATGAAATATATGCACATATATATATATCTATAAACAAGTCATATTATAACCTTCCGTTCATCCACATACAATAACAAATCAACACTAGGATCATAGAGAATATATAATAAGAGAATAAAACTAATCTTCATAGTTCAAAATGATGCTCACATAAACACAAGTTTGATGCAGTATTGATCCAGTTAAGTTATATAATCAGATATCAACAATCAGCCTGTTAGTTTGTCTTAAAGAAAAGCAACTCATCATTCCCAAATCAAACAAAAGAATCCAATTTTACATGAGAAAAGAAAGGGTGCTCAACAGCAATATATTTGGTAATGGGAATAAGAATGACTCTCACCTGGTTAAGCAGAGAAAATGCACTTCGAACTGGGTAGTGGTCATCCATAAATCCCAAAGCACAAAGACCATTTCTATTGTAACTATGCACCTTGTACTCTACAAAATTTCAAAAGATTCGTAGAAAATTAATAACATAGAACATAATGGTATCTGGGCAGATGTTCAGTGGTAAACCAACATTGCGAATCATCTTTGACAGTGACTTAAAGCTAGAAACTAACATGAAACAAAGACACAGTAGTAAAATAGCCGACCTCACATCAAATCAACCATACTTAGAGGGGAAAAAACACGAAATGTTTGATTAAAAATTGACATATTGAAACAAAACAAGAAAAAAGTTAAAAGAAGGGTACAAAATTCCGAATCTTCCACATAAACCTTACACTACAAATTCAAATTTCAACTTGTAACAAATTCCAGTGACTATAGTCCCAATAGAATCCCTATACAAGTTCAGACTGCAATCAACCATATCCAATCAACCGCATAACGACACTAACAGGGTAAACAAGATTTCACAAGAACATTCAGCTAAATCTCGGTACCCGCTAAACCAAATGAGGAAAGGGGGTTTTCATTGCATAGCATAACATCCTGTTCGTTCTCGCTTAATCTACAATCATATATTCCCCCCAACTATTAGAGACTTTCTATCTTCCTATGATTTGATCAGCATACAAAATTCATAGATTTCCAATTATAAGATTGATTTTATAAAAGAAAAGAAAAGAAAAGAAAATTCAAAAGCAAAACTCCAATAACAGCAATCAAGCAACAAAAAACAATCGACCCAACACGAGAAATACAAGAATAAGGAGATAAACATAACCCTAATCGAGAATTAACAAAACAGACCTTCGTGCTGAACAGATTGACGCTGGTCAGGTGGGGTACGTTTAGCGACGGTCCGACCAACAAAACAGATGAACTCCTTAACGCTGGACCTCTGAAAGTAACCGAAATGACTCACATCAGAGGCGTTGGCTAATATAATCGGATCCGATCCTTCTGGGTGGCATTTCAAGACCAGCAACGCCGTGATCTTCATCTTCTTCTTCTTCAAAAAACTCAAATTCCCCCTTTTCTTTCCCTTTCTCTAATCTCTCTCTGTAAATGGTTGAGAAATCGTAAGAAAATAAAACGAAAATTCGTAATTTTATGACAAAATGGGATCTTATGATTCTTTTGTGGGGGGGGAAAAATGGGAATGTAACGCAATCGTAATGTGCCAATGCCAACGCGCGGCACCGCTCACTATCGGGAGACAAAATGGAGGCAATATCCCCTGCGGTGGGGTTCATTTTAAAGAACGTGCAACTCGGTACGTGGTAAAATCTGAATGCGCCGACAATGTTCCTCCACCAGATCACATCCCATGAAATTAAAGTTAGAGATATGAAGAGAAAAAAGGCAAAATAAAAAAAAGTAAAAAATAACCTTTTTTAAAAAAAAAGTTTAAAAAACACTACGGAATGAAAAATTGAACACTAGAATTTAGAAACAGTTACTAAGCACTTAAAATTCACTTTCAAGAACTCTTAATTTTAGTCCTGGTTTATTGTTGATCTTTCTAAAAAAAAATTATCTATTAACTATAAATTTTAAAAATATATTTTTTCTCATAAAGATTATTATTATTATTTAACTAATTTTGAGACTATATTTAAGATTTATTTAAAGTATATCCATCAAAATTAGACAACGAAAAATATAGGAACTAAAATTCAATACAATTCAATTTATAGACCAAAATGGCATTTGAAAAATAAAGGGAGATTAGAATTTAGAACATATTCTTCATATGGTATGGTACCCACTTTAATTAGTTTGTCATATTCTTCTTGTGTTTGAATTTCAAAAAGCATAAAAAATGTTTTGTTAAAAAAAAAAAAAAAAAAAAAAACACTTTATGTCTTTCCCTTTTTAAACATTATCCTCCCATTCTATTCAAAATTTTGTACTTATTCAATCATAATTAAGAAACTATTTGAAATTTGTTCATAATGTTGATATGACAAAATTAATCATAGTTAAGAAACTATTTGGAATTTCTTTTAACAAAAATCAATCTTAATGTCGATATAGACTAGATTAAGTGTAAGGTCATCTATCTTTTTTTCCTTTTTTTTTTTAAGGTGAAGATGATTCCATTCTTAAAATAGATGTATAATAAATAATTATTTATCATAACTTTATGTATATCGAAGATTATTGCGAATCAACTTGGTATGTGGCTTTCTTCATCCATTAGTCCCAATCCAATTGTGAATGGTCACTGTGATAATATTTTGCTTTGTCATGAGATTGTGGAGGGTTATCATAAAATGATGGTAAAAGTCAATATGCATTTGAGTTAGATTAAGGTTAGTATCACTTCTCCCATATATTATGTATTTATTGATGGGTCTCTTGAGGGTATTTTCCTTGGAGCAGAGGTCATCTACAAGGGGATTTATTTTTGTTGTACCTTTTGATGATTGGCATGAAAATTTTGTCTCGTTTGTTGAATTATCCTTATCATCTCTTTTGGTTTCATGACCATTGTGTCAAGGTTGGTGTCCTAAATCTCGTGGTTTTTGTCGTTTGTAAATTTTGTATATAAATTATTTATTTAATAAAATAAAGTGTTATTTTATTCTACATTTTGATTTGTATTAACTAATCCAATAAACTAAGATCCAAGGTTATTTTATGTAACAAACATGTATGTGAAGGAACCTTTGAGGTCCTTGAGTGGAAGCGTGGAGATTGATCTAAAATTTATTTTCACATAATCAAAATTACGAAATAAAAACGTTATGCATAATAATAAATTTATAGCATGCAAACATAAATGGAAAAAGGAATTAGGGTGAGAGAAGACTTACCCTTGAAGAAACTTTCTTCACGAATTTTCCTTCTCCGGATCTGTCACAAACAAACTCGATCCAAATGGTCACTACCACGATAAGAGCCTCCTGTATTCTCTAATGGGATGGGAATCACTAAGGAGTTATGGACTCTTAGAATTTTGGAAGAGAGGGAAAAAGTTTGAGAGAGGAAGAGGGGAAGAATAGAGAACTTGAGAATTTTTTCTCAAAAATAATTTAGTGTGTCGTAAACACGGTAACAACTCCTTGCACCACTCCCACGTACGTTGTAGAGACAAAAAGGGGAGGAGGTTACAACTTCCTCCCAAAATTAATTTAAGAAATAAAACATATTAATTAAAAAATAATTTTAATAAAACATTAATATATATTTATATAATAACCATTTTATCATATAATATATATATTAAACTATATGTTATATCAAATATAATATATAACTTATAGTTTAATAATGTATCCAATACAATATAAATTATAGTTTAATTCTCTCAATATTTAATATAAATCTCTTTTATATTAAATTTAATTATATCAATCTAATTTACATAATTAATATTTGAATCATATTCAAATATTTATTTCATCTCAAATAAACTTTATATTATAATGTATTTGATTATAGTAATTATATCATATATAATTAAATTAAAAATTAATTATATCACATATAATTAATTCCCTCAATTAATTTAAACAATTTAAATTAATCCAAAATTGATTCTCATTTAATCCCTGTTGAGCCACAAAGGGGACCTCATGGACATGTAAATTGAATTTCCAATAGTACTTGAATAATTAATTAAACTCTTTAATTAAATTATTCAACATCCATTAACTATCAGACACTCCACTAAAGACCGACAGCTGCACTCTTCGCACTACAGATGTGTTTCTGTGTTAATTGGATATAACCAGTCAATATTGCGATGACCCTTCACAAACTAGGTCAAAATTTCCGTTTTGCCCCTATAGTTACATCTAACTCCTTAAGTACCACTAATCCCTCTAATGAACAATAAGTCATAGTCCAGTTATGACCAAAACCCCTCTCGGGCCAGGAGAAGGTGTGGCACCACATTGTTCAAGTCCGGAATCAACCCTTAAATGAGCAATTTATCTACTTTCCCCGACATTGGGGAATGAGTGAATTCTGTCTTGTGTAACTGTATTTCCAGCTCCCCAATCAGACGAATCCCCAAAATGGTAAGCTTGTTGAGTCGGCAATCTGGCCATTCTCACCCATATAAATTAAAGAACCGCCTTCATAAGCAGGAATCCACAACTCACTCAGGATTCAGGTCGTGCCACCCATGGTCATCCTGGTGAAATGTAAGTCTCTATTATGAACAGTGTTATATAATGAGACTAGTTATTTTGTGGTCCGGTCTTATAAAAATTTCTTTGTATAAAATACCTCCCCCCCGCTCTCATGTCTCCACATGAATGATCAGGATCAAATCATTTATAGAACTTTACAACAATTATAACATCTACAAAGCGAGTCGTACTCGTAGTGTCACCAAGATAAAATATCCAACCTTATCCATCTATAGTATATGGATAAGGTTGGGTGTCTTATGCTAGTGACACTATGGATACAACCCACTCTATAATTGTTACAAGAGTTGTAAAGTATTACAATGGATCTGATTCTAATCGTTCATATGGAGACATGCGAGTGAAGGTATTCTATGCAAAGAGTTTGTATAAGACCGAATCACGAAATGATTAGTCTCTCTTTATAACCCCATTGATTAAAGAGGTTAACATTTCATAGGATACCTTAATCCTATGTGAGTCATGAACTCTTGTTCATGAGGGCGATCCTTTGATCTGTGTGGGTGAGAATGACCAGATCTGCCAACTTAATAAGCCTATCATTTTGGGGATTTGTCTGAGTAGGAAGTTGGGAACATAGCTACACAAGATGGAATTCACTCTTTCCCGTCTTTAGGGTAAGTAAGATGAATTTCTCCAAGGGCTGATTTCGGGTCTTTAACATTGAGGTCTCACCCTCTCGCTATCTTGAGAGGGATTAGTTTATAGTTGGACTATAAATTGTTTGTTCATTAGAGAGTTCGGTGGTACTTAAGAAGTTAAATATAACTACAAGGGTAAAATGATAATTTGACTCAACTATAGTTACAAGTGACTTGTGAAGGGTCAACTTTCTATTGATTGGTTATATCCATAGATACAGAAATATATCTACAGTGCGAAGAGTACAGTTGTAGGTATTTAGTGGAGTGACCTACAGTTAATAAATGTTGATTAATTAATGATTAATTTAATTAAAGAGTTTAATTAATTAATCTCATATCATTGGAGCTTCTAACCTGTAGGTCCATAATAAGGTCCCATTTTTAGCTCACTAAGGGTGAAACAAGAACCAATTAATTTGGGATTAATTTGAAGTGTTCAAATTAAATAAAGGAATTTGTTGTATAAGATACAATTAATATAATGTATATAGATTAAGACACAGTTAATATAATGTATATAGATACATTATAATATATAGATAATTTTGAATAAGATTCAAAATTATATTTTATAATATGTGAGAGATAAATATTTGAATAAGTTTCAAATATTAATTATATCAATAAGATTCATATAATACTATAGGTTAAAATTAATATGAATGAGATCCATATTAAAACTATATGTTTTAATTAATATGAATGAGATTCATATTAAAATTATAGGTTATGTGAGAGATTGTTATTTGAACATGATTCAAATTAAATTAAATATATGATGTTTAATTTATTAATTAATTAATTATTGATTAATTGATATTTATTTAATTATATATTAAATTTTATTTGATATATAATTTATTTAAATTCAAAATAATAACTCCCATTGGAATTTATGGAGGGCAGTTTTAACTCCCTCTCTAACCAATTCAATCTCATGTAAAATAAGAAGAAGGAGATTCATTTTGGAGAAGCTTTGATCCAATGCATAGATTACTCAAAAGGTAAAAAAAGTTTACATTCTTCATCTTCTTCCTCAAGAAACCTCTCTCACACAAAATCACTTCTCCTTACCAAATTACACATCCTTGATTCTTTGTCAGGAGAATAGTGAGGAAACCTTTTGATGGTGGTCCCTGCTCGTGACTTGTTTATTCATGAGAGGCATTTTCCAGTTCAAGAGAGATTTGTGTTCGTACTGTTCAGTTTCAAGGAGAGGAATTATGAAAAGCAAAGTCTTTAAGGGTTAGTTCTTCTCATCCTTTTCTCCCTAGAAGCGTGATGTAATTTAAATGTTGTTCTTCTATAACTTCTCTATTTTTTCTTTTTTCTTTTTTTAGTTTTTCAAATTGAATTACATTAGCACGTGAGTTCACACGCTTCCGCTATGCAATTCCATTCCTCCATATTGTGCTTGAACTTAAGCTTACTCATCTTTGTTTTGCGAATGACTTGATGATTTTTAGTATTAGGATCATGATTCGCTTTCTTTTGTATAGACAATTTTAAGGTGGTTTCAATGGTTGCTGATAGCACCGGAAATGTGTTATCTCACTCCACTTAACTCAAGGTTGTTACTTGGTTTTATGTGTTTATTTAGTGATTTTACAGGTATCAGGCATTGAAAAGGTAGATACCAGTGTACGGGACATTCGAGGTTAATTTGGAGCACTTAGAAGCTAAAAGAGCAATTGAGCTTCAAGGAGTGAGAAAATGACCCAAGAAAGCTCAGCGCAGTAGCACCGCACTATGCATTGGTTTCAGAGAACAACACTAACGACAGCGCCACGACGCTCCGAAGATTGAAGATGCAAATACGTGCGCCAGCATTGCTGCGCCACCTTGGCGCTGCCACCTACGGTCCCTTTAAGGCAAGGTGCCACAACACTGTCCCCTAGCACCACGGCACCACAGAATTTCTATAAATAATTTCCTTCGATTTTAGGTTAAAATGGGAAAGACTTAGCTGATTTTGAGAGCTCTTGGCTTGATTTTGGCTATTCTTGGCCAAAACCCACTAGATTCCTTTAGATTTCAAGTTATTTCGTATTTTGGTATCGGGATTCATGTTGTGATGAACGGTTAAAGGCTCAAACATCAATATGAGATTTTTCATGTATTGCTCTTTGGGATTTTCTGTTTGTTCTTGATTTCTATTCTTTGATTGAACTTCTAAGATGAACATGCTAGTAGATTAAACTGATAACTTAATCTATAGGACTTGTATGTTCGTTCGCCCACGTTATGTATGTTGTGATTATCCGTAATTGCGACCATGACATATTTAATCTGAGTATAAATAGATTTTAGTTATAGTTATGGTTCGATTTCTAGCTTTTCTAAGATCATCCAACAAAGAAAAATTATGAAACCTAAAGAATGGAAATATGTTAGTTTAGATTTGACTAATTTAATCTGATGTTCTAATCAATCCAAAGGTTTAATGCAATTAGTTAAGTTAATAGACTTGTGGGACAACACTTAGTTTTAATTTAAGAATCGACATCTGCATTAGGTGAAAGGATCGAATCCAAATACGGAAGCATGTGAATGCCTTGTGCCATTAAAATTTGATTTGGAAAAACTTGAATAAACATGAATAAAAACCAGCATACTTTGAATAGTGAATTTCAAGGAGAAGAGAATTACCTTTGAAGACATATCTTCAATTTTTTCCAATTCCTTTATGTGATCAAAATCTCAACAACTCTTCTTCGATTTTGAACAATACATTACCACCAAGATCTTCTCCTCTATTTTTCGACAAGAATTGGGTTTGTGGGAATCCTTTTTGGTATACAAAGAGAAGAATAATAATGTAGATAAACTATTTTCTCTAAATTGTGTGTCTTGAAAGTTGAGAGAATTTTTCTATACCAAGAAATTTTTGCAGAGAATGAAAGTGAATCACAAACCACTGTGTATCTTCAAAATTACACTCTTTTTTTTTTTAGAAGGGGAGGGGAAGGAGAGGAGAAGTTACATGTTTTGGGGTGTATGCCCTAGAGCCTCATAATTTTATGTTACTTGAATCAATGGTTGATTAATTTTATATTACTTGTGCAATTATCCATTAACCTAAAATCCAAGGTTATCTGAGACATATAGGTGGATTATGTTTAAGTGATAACCTAAATGGTCTGTAGTACATGAATAAGGTTGGGTGTCTTATCCTAGTAACACTACTGATACGACCCGTTTTGTAGTTGTTACAATTGTTGTAAAGTGCAACAAATGATCTGATTTTGATCATTTTTGTGGAGACATGTGAGTGAGGATGTCTTATACAAAAGAGTTTGTATAAAGACTGAACCATGAAATGTTAAGTCTCTCTTTATAACGTCGTTGCTAGAATAGACTTACATTTCACTTGAATAACCTAGGTGACTTGACCTTAATCTTGAGTGAGTTGTGACTCCTACCTATGAGGGAAAGCTTTTGATTCGAGAATGACCAGATTTACAGACTCAATAAGCCTACCATTTTGGGGATTCATTTGATTTGGGAGTTGAGAACACAACTATACAAGAAGGAATTCACTCATTCCCTATAGTTAAGGTAAGAAGATAAATTACTTCCTTAAGAGCTGATTTCGGGACTTGAACAATGAGGTGTCTCACCATCTCCTGGTCTGAAAGGGGTTTGGTCATAATTGAACTATGACTAATTGTTCATTAGAGGGATCAGTGGTAATTAAGGTGTCACACCCCCTCCCGGTTTACCCTCTAAAACCAAAAGAGGATATGACGGTAGTAGTTACCGACCTACTTGCCAGCACTTACTGCCTAACTTAAGTGAACCTGCTTAAAACCTCAATATGCAAAACTAATTAGCAATAACACAACCATGAAGTTAACCAGCATAAGACTTAATTACAGTTCCAAAATCAAACATATGTCCAACGAAATAAAATGATAAAAATAAACATGGGTCCCAAAAGAAAATAAGTTTTACAAGTCCCCGAATTCTTTCTAAATATATGTACATCAAAACAAGCTTCACCTAAACTTCTTCCTAAGGTCACCAAACTTTGGGTGGCAAGCTGCAGTGGATTCAATCGCGAAGGAATTGACTGCTACCTGGGAAAAAGGAAAACATTTAAAAACTGTGAGTTGGTTGCCTAGTGAATGACTCATAGAAATACATTTCTTCTCAAGCCTTTCATATGCTTTAATGTAAATAAATAACATGCTAGAAAATAATCTCAAGCAACTTGCATCGTATCATTCATTAATTATAGTGTTATAATCAATCATACTATCAAACTTTAGTTGAGAACTAGCATTCATAGCTTAAGCTCCCAACGTCTATTCATGGTCGTGAGACCCATACTTCGATCCCATTATAAAGATTGTAGCCAGAAGACCCATACTTCGGTCTCTCATAAAGAACTACCTACGTGCACGTGGAGTATACTAAGTACCGTCAACACCTTAGGTACTTCCTCGGATATCTTAGGTACTTCCTCGAATACCTTCTATATCTTCGTAACCCAGTATATTAGAAACGTAACATTCATAGAAAATTTGAGCATCATAAGCTTTAGGCTTAGCATTTACTTAGCTTTCGCCCTAAGAGCATTATTACCATTCAACATACATACTTCACAATTAATAACATGTAGTTGCAATACTCTTTCATACATTCTTAACATACGCTAGGATTAATAAAACTCATTTAAATAACTTAAAACATCATGCTTAGAAAATTACATGAACTCTTTAAAACATAAGTATAAACTTTAGTTTCTTGGAAAACCCATGAACGTTAGCATAAAATTCATTTGGAACGCATGTCCCTTTTGTGAACATATTTGAAAACATTTAGTCACTCACAGATCTTTGGGCTTGGTTCTTCCTAAGTTTTGTAGGCCTCTCTAATGGACGTAGCTTCTACACATAAAAGAATAAGAATTCAGTTGTTACTTTGGCCTCCCTTTTGAGACTACTCTTTTAACTAAGTTCATACTTAGCAAGGGGTTGCCTGTTCGTCCAACATTTCCAGATTCAAATTCTAACGTAAATAACTTAAAAAATTAGACCTTATTTTAAGAAAGTTCCTTCTCTAAACATGTTCAAAATTTTGTTATGTTACCTCAAAGTTTCAGCTTGAAACTCCTTGTGGCTTAACCTGGGCCTTCAAATCTTTCCCGAAAGCCCTAACCGTAACTCCCCACTTAAGCAAAGATTATAGGTTTAACTTCCAAAATATGTAACTCAAACCCTAGACCTTTTCTTACCAAGTTTCCTTCTACAAACTCACTTGAAATGGTGTTCAGATAATACCTTGAAGTTTTGGCTTGAAAATCTAAGTGGTTCGGTCTAGATCTACGTTTCTTCGTAGAGTGCCTGAAAATGCCCGAAAATGAACCTTCGACTCTTCCTTCCTTTTCGGCCCTCTTTCCAGTAGGAACTCCATTCCAAAAACTCGATTTCAGAAACTGGACTCATAGCGCTTTCCAATGGTATAAGTTCGTCTGGTTTGCTCTAGCAAATCGTCCAAAACAAGCCCTTGAAATTCTCTTCCTTTTTTATACTATTGTCTAGCCCTTTGCATGAAATCTCCTTAAGCCACCTCAACCACTAGTGGAGATTAAGGGTCGAGATTAAGCCATTTGTCCAGGTAACTAAAATAGAAATTTAAAATTGAGTATTTAAAACTGAGCATTTCGAGCAACTCGATCCTCGCTGGGAAAACACGATGGAGGAAGGTCCTTACTCGATGGAAGATTTTATGGCTCTCTGTTAAATACTCGATGGAAGGACTCGATACTCAATGGGAAACTAGGTGTTGGGAGCTTACTCGGTGCACGCTTCTTACTCGAGCTCGTGCTCGACACGCGACCCTTCCTCGCTTACCCTCGACGCTCGACCCCTTCCTCGATCACTTATACTCGATGCTCGACCCTTCCTCGATTCCTTACACTCGACACTCGACCCTTCCTCGATGACTTGTACTTGACACTCGACAACATTTACTCGATGCCTGCTTAGTGCTCACTCAACGCTCAATCACCCTTTAACACGATCGACAGTTAGCCAGAAATTCTCTTTACAAGGCCAGAATAATAAGTAACCGAGAGCTAAATTTCCTTACTTGAACATTTTCCTTCTTCAAACTTATCTTTTACCTCAAAATGCACAAATCCAATCTAACTTATATATTTAACCCAACATTTTGCTTAACACAATAAACATAATGAAAAAGGGGAAAGTAAGGTGCGGGTTTTATATAAGGAGTTAGATGTAACTACAGGGGTAAAACAGTAATTTAATCCAATTGTACTTACAAGCGATTTGTGAAGGGTCAACACACTGTTGATTGATTCTATCCAATGGATATAGAAATATATCTATAGTGTGAAGAGTTCAACGGTCGGTCTTTAGTGGAGTGACCAGTAGTTAATGAATGCTGATTAATTTGATTAAAAGAGTTTAATCAATTAATCTCGTATCATTGGAGCTTCAATCTATAGGTCCATAAGGTCCTCTCGTTAGCTTAATGAAGACTAATGGGAATCAAATCAATTTTGATGTAATTTGAATTGTTCAAATTAATTAAAGGAAATTATAAGATACAATTAAATAGTGTATATTGATGCATTATATAATATAGTGTATGTTAATACATTTTTATGAGAGAAATAAATATTTGAATATGATTTAAATATTAATTATATGAATATGATTCATATAAAAACTATATGTTAAAATGTGAATATGTTCATATTAAATTTAGATATAATTTTTTGGGAGAAATAAATATTTGAATATGATTCAAATATTAATTATATGAATATTATTCATATAAAAACTATATTTTATAATTTCATGTGAATATGATTCATATTAAATTTATATAGTTTTATGAGACAAATAAACGTTTGAATATTATTCAAATATTAATTATATGAATATTATTCGTATAGGAACTATATGTTAAAGTTAATATGAATATGATTCTTATTAAATTTATATAATTTATTGAGAGATGTTATAATTTGAATATGACTCAATTATTATTTATATAAATTATTCATATTAATACCTTAGGTTATTTGAGAGAACAATAAACTATAGTTTATGTTATATGTGATATAATATTAACTATAGGTTATATGTTTTATGTGATATAACATATAGTTTAAATATATATTAAAGTGGTTAATGTATATATAAAATTCAAATTTAGAACTTGAATTTAATCATTTAATAAAGAAGAGGGAATTACAATTCCCTCACCCCTTAATCTCTCATTCTCCCACGTAACAAATGTAGAGATAAAAAGTTCTCTCTCTCTCACTCACTCTTTAGTTCTTCTCCTTCTATCTGTGTTGTTTATAGAGAATAATTTTTTCTTTCAAATCTTTACTCATTCCTTCATGCCAAACTTATATGCAAGTCCACAACTTTGCACGGTTCCCGTCCTTGAGAATAACAAGGAAGACCCCATGGTGGTGTCCGGTTGCTGTATTTGTGGGATTGGGAAAAGACAACACGAATTGGAGAGGAACGTGAAGAATTGGTCTTCAACAGTTAAGTGATTTCTTAATCTCTTCCTCTCTAATTTGCACTGTAGAAAGCGTGCTTAGGTTTATGTTTTTCCATGGTTTTCGTCACTCTGAATTTTCTACGTTCTGTAAACTGAAATAAGAGATTAATGCGTCTAATTGCTTCCGCTCCAGGGAATTCCTATCCCTTCACATGTAACTTCCCTTAACTCACTATTGACTCCCCTTAACCATGGAGAGTTAAAATTCAACTAAAGTTAAATTAAATCTTATTTAATTTAATTTAATTTAATAAAAATATTAATTAATCTAATTAGTTAAATATCATATATTTCATTAATATTACATATGAATCATATTCAAATGTATTTCTCTCTCATAACATATAGTTTAAATATGAATCTAATTCATATTATTTAATATTTGAATCTTGTTCAAATATATATTATTCTCCCATATTATAGAGTTTAATTTTGAATCTAATTCAAAATAAACTTTATATAATATAATGTATCTATATACGGTATATTAATTGTATCATATACAATTAACATATAATTCTCTCATTATATGAATCTTATTCATATAAATTTAATATTTGAATCTAATTCAAAATTAACTTTATATTATAATATATTTCTATACATTATATTAATTGTATCTCATACAATTAATGCACATTCCCTTATTGAATTTGAATAATTCAAATTTATCAAAAACAAACTAATTCTTGTGTTTACCCTTAGTGAGCTAGCAGAGGAACCTAATTAGAAGCTCCAATGATACGAGATTAATTACTTAAACTCTTTAGTAAAATTAATCTACATCATTAACTGTGGATCACTCCACCAAAGATCCATAGTTGCACTCTTCGCACTGTAGATATATTTCTATGTCCATGGATATAACCATTATCAGTAAGTCGACCCTCTACAAATTGCTTGTAATTGTAGCTGGGTCAAAATATCATTTTACCCCTGTAATTACCTCTTACTCCTTAAGTACCACTAATCCCTCTAATGAACAATCAATTTATAGTCCAACTATAAATTAAATCTCTTTCGAGCCAGTGAGAGGATAAGGTCTCATTGTTCAAGACACAGAATCAGCTCTTAAGAGAGCAAGTCATCTACTTACTCTAAAGACGGGAAGAAAAAGTGAATTTCATCTTGTGTAGCTATGTTCCTAGCTTCCTACTTAAACAAGTCCCTAAGATGGTAGGCTTATTGAATTAGGACATGGGACACTCTCACCCATACATATCAAAGGACTATCCTCATAGACAGAAGTTCATAACTCACTTAGGATCGGGATCAAGTTACATTCAGTTATCCTAGGAAATGTTAATCTCTTCAGTCAACAGTGTTATAAAGAGAGATTAATCATTTCATGGTTCGGTCGTATATAAACTCTTTGTATAGAATAACTCCACTTGCATGTTTCCATATGAATGATTTGAATTAAATCGTTTGTAACATTTACAAAGTGAGTCATATCCATAGTGTCATCAGGATAAGACACCCAGCCTTATCCATATACTACAAACCTTTTAGATTATTACTTGAACGCGATCCACTTGTATATCTACCACATACTGTTCAAGCTACATAAAATAAATTTGGATCTTAATTTATTGGATTGAGTTACATAAGACTAAAAGTTAAATAAAAACAATCCTTTATTTTATTAAATAAATGAATATTGTTTATATAATGCAAACTACGAGATTTAGGACATAAATCTCAACACCAAGAACCTTTGCATGATTAATCAATGGATTAAACCATAGCTGGCCAACGATCTCTTAATTAGCGAAGGTAATCTCGTGCATCACTCTCTTTCTCTCTCTCAATCTATCTTACTTTCTACACTTTAAATTCATGCAATTTAGTTTTGTTGTCAACTCAAACTCACCTCCCACCCCCCCTCCCCTTTTTATTATTTTTTAATGACGATTTAGCTTAGAGAAGTTTATCTTAGGCTCCTTGTGTTTTGACTTGGTCTTGCTACTAAGACTACTTGTTAGTTGAAGTGTTTGATTGTGAATGTTAATATTATTTGATTGATAGAAAGCCTTGATAATTTTCCATCCATCGATTGTCTAGTCTTGTTGCTAATGATGGAAAAGTTCATTGATTAGTGTTGATGTTGTTCCAAATGAGGCTGAGGCTCTTTCAACGTTCATGGGATTCATGTTGGTATCTCTCCTTGTTTGATATCTTGGCTTGTCTCTCATCTTCGACAAACTCTCATATGTAGATTGTTTGCCTCTATTGGAGAAGGTTACTGACCGTGTAAGGAGTTGGCCAACTAGGGTTTTGTCTTAAGCTAGTTGATTACAACTTATATGTTCTCTTCTTCAGTGTTTTCAGGTTTATTGGGCTAATTTGCTTGTTTTTCCTACTAAAGTAATTCAAAACCTAGATTCGTTTACTTTAATTCTATCTCTATAAAGGATTTGACAGTATTGGTAGGGCAAAGGTTACTTGGTCAAATGGTTGCCTTCCGTTCTACGAGGGTGGTATTGGTATATGTTAAATTCCTTCTTGGAATGTTGTTGGTATTATGACTTATTTTTATTTGCTTAGGATCTTCGTGGATTACCGGGTGGAGGCTTATAGGTTTTGTAGTTGAATTGAAGTATTTGGACGATTAGTTCCTCTAGATCATTGTATTGGTGTCGGCGAGCTATTCTTTGTATTCGGGATAACTTTCTACCCTTAGTTTAATTATCTATTGGAGATAATTGTCAATGTTCAGTTTGGGTTTACTCTTGGTTGGAAAGGGGTTATATTCTGTAGCAATTTAATATTGTGGTTATATTGGATGCGAATAGTTCCCTTCATGCTAAGGTTGGTGATTTCCTTCACATTGATGGGACTTGGAATTGGCCTTCTAACTCTAGTGAGCTGGTTGATCTCTTTAAGCAAGTACAATCGATAGTGGCTACAAGGTTAGAAGGGAGGATCGTGTGACCTAGCTCTTTTGTCGCTCAGAACTGCTTTTAGTCGTTAATGTTAGGAATTCCTTGCAGCCTAAGCACCTTGTAGTGGCTTGGTTTAATCTTTTTTTATTTGGAGGTTATATTCCTGAACATTCTTTTATTGTTTGGCTTGCTATTCAAAATTGATTACAGATGTGTGATCATATCAGTAGGAGGTATTTTGGTGTTCCTAGTGTATGTATTATATGCATTGGTAGAGTTGAATCTATGGATACAGCTCATTTTGTAATAGTTACAAATGGTTTAATCCAAACCGTTCATGTGGAGACATGTGAGTGGAGGTATCCTATACAAAGAGTTTGTATAAGACCGAACCGCGAAATATTTAATATCTCTTTGTAAATCCATTAATTGATGAGAATAATATTTCATATGATGATCATGCACGACTCGATCTTAATCTTGATTGATTTATGAGCTCCTGTCTATGAGGTCAATCCTTTGATTTGCCTGAGTAAGAGTGGCTCAAGTTGCTGATTCAATAAGCCTACCATTTTGGGAACTTTGACTAAATGGGAAGCTGGGAACATAACTTCACAAGATGGAATTTGCACCTTCCTACATAGAGTAAGTAGATAAGTAGTTTCCTTAAATAATGGTTTCGGATCTTGAACAAGGGGCCCACCCTCTCACTGGCTCGAGAGGGGCTTAATTTATGGTTAGATCATAAACAACTTGTTAGGAATTAGTGGAACTTAAGGAAAAGAGGTAATTATAGGGGTAAAACAAACATTTAACCGAACTGTAATTATGAACAACTCGTGATGGATCCATTTGCTTGTATTGATTATATCCATGAACACAACTTATCTATAGTGTATAAAAGTTCAACTATAGGTCTATAGTGGTTGCCCTGGGTTCATAAGGTTCCCTTGCTAGTTCACCAAGGACCAACAAGGACCAACTACATTGAAAGAAAATTTGAAATGTTCAAATTTATAAGGAAAAATATTAATTGTACAATTAATAACATAATTTATTATAAAGTTTATTTGAATGAGAATCAAATTATAACTTTATAATATGAAATATTGATTTATTTGAATATGATTCAAATAATTAATTATTTATTTGGATGAGATCCATATAAATAAATAAATTATTTAATTTGAAAAAGATACAAATTAAAAAGATAACGGGAGAATTGATTTATTTTGAATATAATTCAAATAATTAATTATTTGAATGAGATCCATGTAATTAAGTTATTTAATTTAAATAAGATTTAAATTAATAATTGGAGAAAGAATTAATTAATTAATTTGAATTGGATTCAAACAATTAATTATTTAATTTGAACTTGATTCAAATTAAAGATTCTATAGAAGATAAATATTTAAATATGATTTAAATATTTTAAACCATTTAATATGAGATATTATTTGGGTGGATATTTATTAATCTTGGATATTATTAAATATTTAATTTTAAATCTCTATAGAAGGGTTATCCCAATTGAATTAAGAGTAACCCATCAAATTCTATAAATAGGACCTTTGGGACCCGTCATAGAACAAACTCTCTAGAACAAGAATAATCTTGATGATTACTCTAAAACTTTCCCTCTAGAAATTCTCCTAATTTTCTTAGAAAAGTTCTATGAAATTTTTCTTCTGAAGTAATTCCTATAAACCGGATCCTTACCAGAGTCATAACAAGAAAAATCTCATGGAATTGGAAGAATTCAAGAAGGAGACAACCAGTTTCAAGAGAAGATTTTGTTGCAATTGTGGATCGGCAAAGGTATGTTGCTTAACCCCTTTCTTGATTATTTGTATTTTTAATTGTTTCAAGAATCAAAGAACATGATCTCGCGCTTCCACTGGGATTCAATTTCCTTAAATTGGGATACATAACTCATTTTGATTTGTCACTCTAGTGCAGAAAATCGATTGAGGCGTAAGGTTGGAGAGTCGTTTGGTATATTGTTATTTATATTTGGTGTGAGTGTAATCTTTGTGTCCATGGAGCTACCTTGCATCCTCCTCAACTAGTTAGTTATGTGATCCGAGTTTTTTCTTTGTTGTTCATAGTGGCTAGGGGCTTCTATTGAGAGACTCAAGCAGGTTCTCCTCCTTGGGACCTTTTTTCTTAAGTTATGTATGCCTTTCTTTAGATCTTTATTCTTGTTGTTCTTAATTCCTTTGGTTGTGATTGTACTTTGATTGTGCCTTGACCTTAGGCTATGAAGATCTCTTCGTTTTATTCCAATTCAATATATTTGCCCAAAAAAAAATATGTTCCATATATTACTAAAAAAATAAACTATTTCCACCAATAATTTGAATTGAGAGTTTGATTTAGAAGACGACGATGATGACGATGAGGATGACGACGACGACAAAAAATGGATATCATATTTATGGGACTAATTATTTCTCTTTTCTCAGTTCAACAAGTAGGGTGAAAAGATTTGAAATTCCGACTTTTTTTTAGTAAATAAACGAACCAAAATATAAAGGAAAAGAAAATCTTCAAGCTAAATTTTGATCAATTTATGCCATCGAACATCACCAAATAATGACTAAGTCAAAAGTATATGTCTTGACCAATTGACCTATACTATTATTTTATTTCTCTTTATGTATCCATCTAATTGTGTAAAATAGGATAAATGACATATGAAAGTAAAGCTAAAGAGATCCATGCTAATTGGCATGGACTCCCTCTTTCGAGGTTTGAAGTCCAATCTACAATTACTGTGAAAAAACAAGAATCAAAATCAATCTTAATAGATAATAGACAAAATGATGTGTGAAAATCACGTGTGAAGTGATCATTACGCTCTTAAAAATGTTAATTCTTGTATTTAAGCTTTCATTCCATTTTAGTTATTACTTTCAGTTTTTCAAATTTAATCCATATGCTCCTAATAAATCTAAATCAAATTTAATATTATTTTATCAAGTATATGTTTTTTTTTAAAAAAAAAGTGACTTCATTAACCTTGACTACACTATAAGAAATTTGACCTACCATGACATATTTGTATAATAAATTTGAGAGGAGAAAAAAAAAGAGAAAAAGTGTCATAAATGTGAAAATTTGTGTTTTTCACATGAAAAAGTGGAAATTTTCCAATTTCTTATATTTCGTGACAGTTTTAAAATGTCATCAATTAATGACATTTATTAATTGTCACTAAATATAATTAATAATTATTTTTTTAATAAAAATATATCAAAACTCTAACTCAACATTATTTTCAAGAATTCAAAGTAGACTTTTCCTCTACCCTCGTAGCCAGTTGAATCACGAAGTAAAACAGTTAGTCCCGACATCTCTTCGTTTTCCTATTTCCATATCCATATCGAACGTTTCCCCTCTGTGTTTCTTTGTTTACCTATTTCCATATCGGACGCTTTTCGGCGAGTTGAGTCAGTCAGCCCCACGAACGCTTTCTGACATTTCTTCGTTTCGCTCATCGTTCTCCGTCGATACTTGTTGGTCATCCTCCGTTGATATTCACCGTCGTTCACCACTAGCTTTGTGACGGTCATAGTCAAATAATCAGCGTCCACACCAGAGTTGCCACTTTTCGAGTCAAATAGTTGTGGTGAAGTAATTATTTTCATTTTATTTTCAACCTTTGTTTTTAGATTTTAGTTCTTGTCATTTGACTTAATTAGATTTGTGTTGATGTTTGATATTTATGGTTTAAACACATGTATATTTGTTGTTCAATAGTGTATGGTTAATGCATATTTAGGTTGTTGTGAAATATATGTTTTTCATGGTTCAATCTTCCACAATGGTTATGTATATATTTAGGTTGCTTTGGTTTTCATTTTAATATGTAAGTGTAAATTGATTGTTATTTATTTTAAGTTTCATTTGTGAAAGTTGGAGAATATACTTCCTTCTCATACCAGATTGACAAATAACATTTCGGGTAGTTTTTTCCTTGTTTGGGGGCTAATTAGTTGAACTAAGTTTTCTATTTTTATACAATGCACAAGTCATGGATGATGAAAAATAGGATGTCTAGCGAATATGAGTAAGAGTGGAAAAGTTCATTGAATTTGGTTTACACTATAGCAATGGTTCCAATACAATTAGATGTCCATGTTTGAAATGTGGGAATCGTGTATCCAACGATGTTGCAATAGTTAGATATCACTTGTATGTCAATGGAATAGATCAAAGTTATAAGGTATGGTTTTGGCATGGAGAAGATTTGACCATAGAGAATGTTAACAATGGATTAGAGAATGATGTGACTGAAAATTAGGAAGAATATGGTGATTCATTTAATGTATTTGACATAATGCAATCTGCTCGTGAACAATTTTCTGATGTACCCAATAGGTTTGACACTATGTTTAATGATGTTAAGAAGCCTTTATACCCTGGATGTAAAAAATTCACAAGGTTATCCATATCGGCCCTTGTAAGATTGTACAATTTAAAGGCTAGGTTTGGATGGAGTAATAACTTTTCAAAATTGTTGTTCATAATTAATGATTTCCTACTTGAAAAATAATGAAATGTAAACTTCCATGTATGAAGCGAAAAAAACGTTATATGCCTTAGGGTTAGTTACCAAAAAATAGATGCATGTCCAAATAATTGCTGTTTGTATATGAAAAAGTATGCAAACATCACTAAATGTCCTAAGTGTAATTTATCAAGATGGAAGATACTTAAGAACTCAGCTGAAGAGATAAAAGGAGTAGTTGCTAAACAATTGTGGTACTTCCCTATAGTTCCAAGGTTCATAAGGATGTTTAAGAGCTCTAAACATGCAAAGAATTTGTGTTGGCATGCAACCAATAGGAAAAAAGACAGTATTATACGATACCCAGTTGATTCTCCATCTTGGAGGTTTATAGATCACTTATGGCCAACTTTTGATTCATAATCGAGAAATCTTCATTTAGGTTTGTCCACCGATGGAGTGAATCTGTATGGATATTTATCGACTAACTACAATTGTTAGCCAGTGATTACTCCAATATACAATCTTCCACCATGGTTCCTTATATTTTGGGGTATGTTGTGTAGAAATTGAGCATGCATAGTTTAGTATCATTAGTCTAATAGTCTCTATGTTTATTTGAACATATAGAAATCGCTGGAGTTTGGTTGTTGTTGATTATACAAAAGGCGTTGTATTCTGGATGGACCCTTTGAAAAATTGTATCCATGAGGATGTTATGGATGTAGTTAGAATGTATGTGATACTTACTATACCATTTAACATATAATGACTAACTATTTTATGTCAATAGTTAAAAACTTTTTCATTCCATGTATGCATCCGCAGGTCCTTCAACATCTCAAAAAAGAAAAAGCCAAGTTGGAAGGTCGTCAAGGTAGGTGTAATGACAATGCAAGTGACAAGTTAGTTCATAAAAACCTTATTTACCATATCTATGTTTCTTATGTTTTATGCACAGTGTCCTAAACAATTGGGCGTGGTTGAATGTGGTTATTATGTCATGTGGTTTATGTGTGATATAATACTGTCCAAGACCACTTCAATTGTAGACATAGTATGCACTGTAAAACTTCAAACAAATTGAACTAGAAATTTAGTGTCAAAAATTAAGATCCACTTTCTTGTATACAGATGAAAGGTGCATCATCTACTTATACATAAGATGACATTGACTATGTGCGATCTGAATGGACTGAGTTTGTAGGATCGCACATATTTTTTTGCATGATATGTGGTACTTGGTGTTTTTTGTTGCTTTTGGACTGCATTTTTTTGTAAATGATTTTTTGGAGAAGAAATACATGTACATTTACACAGTAGGGAGAAATAAGACCAACAAAGTGGTGAGTTTAGTGCTTGAATGACATATAAAAACACTTAGATTGCTATATATGTAGACTAATTTGAGTATTGACTTTTTATTCTAGGAAGAATTTGTGATGAATATCCAAAGAAATGTATAGGTTGACGGGATCTCTTTTGTCATTTTTTGGCAATTTATTGGTACTCAATAGGTACGTGCTTGTTTTTTGTTGGGGTTGATTCCCTAAATCTCGTAGGGTCCTATAGTTTGTAAATGTTTTTTTAACAAACTCACTATTTATTTAATAAAATATATGATATTTTATTCCATATTTTAGTTGCATTAACCACAAACTAATAAACTAACATCCAATGTTATCTTGTAGCTTAAACATGTATGTAGAGACATACGGGTGGATTATGTTGACCTAAATGGTCTGTAGTGGATGGATAAGGTTGGGTACCATGCTGGTGACACTACTAGTATGGCATGTTTTGTAGGTGTTACAATTGTTGTAAAGTGCTGCAAATGATTTGATCCTGATCATTCATGTATAGACATGTGAGCGGGATATTCTATACAAAGGAGTTTATGTAAGATTGAATCATGAAATGTTTAGTCTCATTATATAATGTCGTTCATAATAGAGACTTACATTTCACTAGGATGACCATAGGTAACATGACCTGAGTCCTTAGTGAGTTGTGAACTTCTGCTTATGAGGGCGATCCTTTGATTTGTATGGGTGAGAATGGCCAGATCGCCGATTCAATAAGCTTACCATTTTGGGGATTCGTCTGACTGGGGAGCGAGGTCGAGGTAAGTATATAAATTGCTCCCTTAAGGGCTAATTCCGGGACTTTAACAATATGGCACCACACTCTCTTCTGGGCCGGGAGGAGTTTAGTCATAGTTGGACTATGATCAATTGTTCATTAGAGAGATCAGTGGTACTTAAGAAGTTAGATGTAACTACAGGAGCAAAACGATAATTTTGGCCCAGCTGTACTAACGAGCAATTTGTGAAGGGTCATCAAACTATTGATTGGTTATACCTAATGAACACAATAATATATCTGTAGTGAGAAGAGTGCAGCTGTCGATCTTTAGTGGAGTGCCTGACAGTTAACAGATGATGAATAATTTAATTAAAGAGTTTGATTAATTATTCATGTACTGTTAGAGCTTCAAGCTACAGGTCCATGAGGTCCCCTTGGTAGCTCAATAGGATTAAATGAGAATCAGTTTTTGGATTAATTTGAATTGTTCAAATTAATGAGGGATTTAATTATATATATGATATAATTAACTTATTCTAATTATATATGATATAATTATTATAATGTATTTGATACATTATAGCATTTGCGAGAGGAAATAAATATTTGAATAAGATTCAAATATTAATTATATGAATTAGATTCATAATTGTTAAATTTAATATAAATGTGATTTATGTTAAACGTTATATGAGAGAGAAAAGAATCTATAGGTTATATTGTATATGAAATATTAAAACCATATGTTATAAGTTATGAGAGAGAAAAGAATCTATAGGTTATATTTGTATATGAAATATTAAAACCATATGTTATAAGTTATATTTGATATAACATGTAGTTTAATATATATATTATGATACGTTAGTTATCATATATATAATATTAATTTTTTATAGTAAAATTAATTTTATTATTTTATTCATTAAAATTAATTTATTTGAATTTAGGAGGGAGTTACAATTCTCTCCCCTCCTTTTTCTCTCCACCTATATTTGACATTTTGAAAGGAGAGATTCTGCTTCTTCACTAATGTAAGAGACAGAAACGTCCTGTGAGAGAGTTGTGCTTAGAGATCAATCACAATTCCTCTTCCTCCTCTCTACTCTCAATTCATTCCCTCATTCCAAAATAGTTAGAGCCCACCACTCCCGAATTCTCTACCTGAAAATACCAAGGTCGTCATCGTGGTAGTGTCCGTTTCTAGTTTGAGGGATTCTTGAAGATCTGTCTTCAAAGGTAAAGGTTTCTAAAACCTCTTTTTTTAAAGCATGTTGTAATTTATGTAAATGCATAATTTGTGCTTTCTTTTATGTAAAAATTTCATTGTATAACCCCCCTCCCCAAAGAAAATAATAATAATAAGGAAAAAAGGGATGCTATTTGTTGTCTAGTAATATGTGTTTACTACCGTTTTGGAACATTTTGTTGAATATTGTTATGATTGTTGACAAGGATGAATTGCGAGTATAGGTTATTATATCAATGTTGTATAAGTAAAACATTTACCCAATTGGATTATGGGTGTTCATATTTGTGGATATAGGTTATGAACTCTATATTTTGGGCAAGATCAATGTGTTGGAAAAATTGTTAACATTGGAAAGGTAAAACCTTTTTATATTGTTATTATCGTCGTCAATATTGATGGGTAGAGTTAAACTCTAAAATGATTTTTTATTTTCTTAACAGGTTTTGTATGAATTTATTGGAGGAAAAAAAACTATGGAGCATTGATATATTTATATGATTTTTTGTAGAGTTAGTAGCTCAACTTTGATTGAAATGTAATTTGATGTGGCCTGTTGTAAAACCTTTATTAATGGTTATTAGTTGATCTTTTATATAAAAAATATTATCAACTTTATGCTTATTTTCTATATATATGAAAGTATTTTATATTTGTGTTCCTGGAGTTGAAAAACCTTAATTCATTATGGAAATCTTATATGTAATAACAAGGTTCACAAAAATAACAATTATCAAAAAATGCATCTTAATGACACAAAAGTGTAAAAATGTTAAATTTCGTGACAGGTAAAATATATCATGATATAATATTTTTTGACATACAAAATTCGTCCAGATTCAGATTTCAATGACACTAAAAATGTCATGGTCTATTTATTCTTGACAAGGAAAAAATGTCACTATATATTCCTTTTTGACATTTTATAACTTTGATCATTACCTAAAATCCTACATAAATTAGCTAATTTTGAGACAATTGATGACAATGATAATATGTCATATTAAACTTGACAATGACAGTTTATCATTGTCAGTAATCGTTCATTGACAATTATATGTTGTTATTTAAAGCTCAATTATGACATTTTTTGAAAACTTTCATCGAACATCATATCTTTACAGGGGATACCATAACGGAAAATAATCGTCATTAATTTTAAATATAGCAATTTTTAAATGTCGTGGTATCACAATTTTCTTGTAGTGTTAACTACCAACGAGGTCCTCATTAAGTACAGAGGACACCTAAATAGGATAAATAGAATCCCAAGCCTCTCTAACAACCTCCTCGAGGTAGGAGCCCTAGAACCAAAAGTGAACAACTATATCCCACCCGAGGGGTGACAAAATTAAATTCATAGAAGTTGAATAAAATCAACAAATCAATAGCAGGGGCTAAATTTGAAAATTATTAAAAATATATTAAGATAGAATGAAAATCAAAATATAAGAATAGTATTTTAACCTAAAATAAATGTATAATAAATTAATATTTATTATAACTCCTACTTGATGATTCAAGTAAAAAAAGGATTCCAACAACTTTGAGTTGATAGACTTGAAAAGTTAATAATACTAATAATGGATACCATAATATAATTATAAGACTAGTTATGTCGTTTTTTTTAAATCAATTCAATAAGTTGAGGTAGAGGGATTCGAACTTTAAATCAAGGTGTGTATCCATATATTTGTGCATAGGGGACAACAATAACAGTAACAAGAAAATGCAAGTGTGTAAAAGAATCAACAACAATAACAGTAACAAGAAAATGGAATATTGGGGCAAAATGGGATCTATCTCATTCATTTATGTCAAAGTGGTTAACTTTGAGAATGAGCAAACACTGAAGGGGGAGAAGGGGAAAAAAGATACATTTTTCTAAAATGTACCTCATGGTCACTATAATGTTAGTAGCAAACTGAGTATAGCACATTTCTACGACTAAGATGTCCTAAAACAAACATTTCGATGTTCCTCAGTCGAATGCTTTCCTTCGAATTCGTAGGCAACAATCATAGTGTGTCTAAATGCATTCTAAGCCGCTTTCAGTAATCAATTCAATGTTACATCTCTTGCTAGTAGTATATACAAATACTATAAAAAAGTTGCTCCCTGAAGATGATAATATGGTTACAAAATAATATATATTGACTAAAAGAGAGAGAGGAGGCCTTCTCATTGGTACCACCCTCATACAGAAGCCACTCCTGTTAGAAGGCATTGCATTCTCAATGGATCAGAGCAGCGCAGGGCTGGGTGAAATGGACAAGGCCTTTTGTCATGGAGCTTCCCTTGAAAGAAAGAAACGCCACACATTACAACCAAATAGGATTTTTTTTTTTTTTTTCCAATCATTAACTACTAATCCACCTTCGTTTCCGAGCAGGTCGTTCTGGTTTAATCTCTGAATCTGCAGGAGCCTCACTTTTAGAAGATGGCAGTGCTTCACTCTCCATCCTTTTTATCACCAAAGCCTCTTTCTCACTTGGCATAGGAAGCTTGAAACGCTCGCTTCTCTTCTTCAACTTTTCGACTGTGTCCATATGTCTATCCTCCAATACTTTTGTATCAGAAATGCCACCCTTCGACTCCAGATCACCACTGTCTTTCTTTTCAGCCAAATGGTGATTGTCGATGGTCTCTGATGCCTTCACAGAGTCATCTGGATGTTTGTTGGCTTCTGAAGATCCTCCATTGTTATTCTCAATTTCTTTAGACAGTAATGAGGACGATGACTTGCTGTTGATATTGAAATCTCTCTCTTTGTGACTCGTCCAACGTTCTAATTTCGAGCGCCCTCGCCTTGAATCTTGCTGCTCATCATCTGTGGAAGCATCATCGGTATGTTTTCTGGACCCATGGTGGTGAACTGAATGCTCCGGATCCCCATGATCATCAGAGCCTTTCAAGATCTAGCGAATCAAAAAAAATTAAATAAATGAAATAAGAAAAGGTCCATAATGAAAACAGAAAAGTTACATCACAAGGAAATCTCGCCACCCAGACCAATAATGAAACTCAACCACCCGGCTAAAACAAAAGGTGAGCTGATTTTCTGTAACTAAAGAAACAATTAGGGAAGAGCCGTGCAAAAGAATTTTAAGAAGATAATCGTTAACTTACTAGGCACAAACTTGAAACTTAAAGATCATAGACTTGTAGTCCTTCACTTATGTATCAATCAAATTCGTATATATAACAATACAAACTAGCAAAGGAAAAGGAAAAGGAACAGATAACAATTACAAGGGGATGTCCCTACTCAAATCAACGAGACTGTAATAAAATGATAGAAATCCAATAAAATCCAACCACAAATAGAACTTCCAAAACAAAGTAATGAGCAGAGTATTCAAGCCAGCTCTTCCGTCAAGTTCACATGCATTGATGAAATACATCTAGACAAGAAACAGATTGATTAAACCACCCCAACCTACCCACACCCACCTGGGGGTGGAATCCCCTCAGTCAGGCCTAATTTCACAATTACTCTTCTGCTTACAAATCAATTTCAAATAAAGCTTATCAGAAAAGGGGAGAGATAGAGCCAAGACATTTAGGAATCCCCACCATGTCGAATCCATTAATGTTTAATGAAAAACCTTGCAATTTCAATTTCTCAAATAAGAGGTAGTATTTCCATTTCTATAGAACAAACCAATAAAAGGAAACATACCATCTGCTGACTCCTATAATTGTTTTGGTTTTCTTGGCTTTTCTTGGAAGGACCCAAGGCATTGTGGTCACTGCCATCTACTTCCCTGTTCTTCATCTTGCTCTCTTTGTGCCTCTTATCGTGTATTCTCTGATTATCAAAAGCATTAGCAGCATGTCTTTCACTACTAGACTTTTCCAGCCTAGATCTTCTGTCCTCAGTACTAGGTGGATTTCGCCGTGAATAAGCATCCTCACGCCCTCGACGAGAACTTTCCTCCTCTATTCTATCCCTCCTCTTATTTTGTTCACTGTGACGCACATCTTTTCCAGGGTACTCCTTTTCAGAAACTTTGTTTTCATCCTTCATCCTAACATGGCTCCCCCATGCTCTCTCTTCTGCTCCATGCCCACCCCTGATAGAGCCCCTTCCCTCATCTCTATCCCGCTTTGGTAGATTTTCCTCGCGAGATTGTTTTGGTCTATGCCAATCCTCCTTATCCCTCGGCCTATCACTCCTTTCTCTTTGCAGCCACTCCTCTTTGTGCCCTACAGAGTGGTGATCACCAACGTTATCTCTGACTCTCAGTAGCTCATCTCTCTTTTGCGGTTCAAAGACTTCATCTCTTTCCCGTTTACGGTGGCTTTTACTCTCTCTCTTACCATGCAAGATTTCCTCCTTGTCTACATGTTCTCGCCTCAGATGTTCTTCATCTTTCCTTTTCTTGTTATAATAGCTATCCACATTTTCATATCTACTCTTCAAACTGTCATCTCTTTCCCTATGTCTTGAGCTAGCACCTTTATCATAATGAGCCCTATAGCTTCCATTATCTAACTTTTTAGTTAGATGGCGGTCGTCTTTATCACTTCTCTCAATTTCACGAATTTTGCTCCTGTGCTTAGATCCCGTCTCATCATCATATTCCCTCTTTCTTGTTTCTTCAGTTCTTGTTTTTCTGTAATAAGGATCATCGTCTCTTCTTTGCCAAGTAGCTTCAGCATTACCCCTCTCCTTTCGCCTATCAAAACCATCAGTTTTCAATGGGTGCTGATGAGTTAAGCTAGGATCCCAATCTCTGTATGCATAAGCATCCTTCCTCCCCTTGACATCCATTCGGTTCCTTTCATCTTGTTTGTCATCGCTATCTCTTCTTCGAAAATTCTGTTCACTTTCATCGATGTACTTCTTGACACTCCCCATGCTTGACGAGCGTCTATTTTGAAATACTTCCTCCTCGACCCCATCCTGCCATTTCTGATAATCCCTGCTGCTCCCGGATCTTGTTTTTCTATTTTCACTACTTGCAGCCTTTGAGTCTTCATCGTCATCTTCTTTGAGCATAAGTGGTTCAACTATGGGACCCAATTTCTCATTATTTTCCATTTCCTCATCATCTCTCTCATTTCTATTAGTGTTGCTGGTTGAAATGAAATTCACATTCTCCTGATCTATTTCAGAATTCCTGTCAGCCTCAATGAGCTCATCATGTTCAGCATCCTTGTCTTCAGCACTAGACTCCTGGGTAGCCTCAACCATTGCAGGAGATGACATTTGTGGACTGCGTTTATCATCCATACTTCCAACAGATCCTTCCTCCCGACTGTCAGAAGATTTTCTATCTTGTAAGTTCTGTCTTGGGGAATGAGGGGACTTGTTATATGTTCTATCTTGTGACCGTCTGTATTGAAAAAAGAGGAGAAACAAGAAATTCAATCAGACATGTCAATGTTGAGCCACAAAATGCAAAGAAAAAGGAAAGATCAAGACTTTAAAGCCCTATTTGGTAAGCATTTGAGCTTTGGTTTTAAATTTTGAAAATTAAGCTTATAAACACCACTTCCATCTATTGATTTCTATGTTTTGTTGTCTATATTTTAGGTATTTTCAAAATCCAAGCCAAAAAGTAGTTTTAGTTTCTGTTTTTGGAATTTGGTTAGAAATTCAACTTTATACCCAGAAAATATAAAAGCTATGATAAAGAAATTGAGAATGGAAAAAAAAAAAAAACAAGCATAATTTTCAAAAACCAAATGGCTACTAGATGAGCCTGAATCATTTTGATAGAGACTTCAACAAAAACATGGAAAAACTGACCCAGTTTTGCTTTGAGCTCCTTCAACAAACGCATAGAAAATTGAATCAATTTTTCTTTGAGCTTTACTGCAATAAACTTGATTTTTTATTTTTATTATTATTATTATTAAGAAACCGAACTTTCCTAGAGTAAAAAAATAAAACAATATACAAGTGCATAAAGAAGCCCACAAAACTGTTTATTATATGAACAATGATCTTGAATAGAACTGCTTGACAATCAGTAATGCAAAATGGCATATACTGCAACCTAAAAGCACTCCAACTTGGAAATTCATATAATCCAAGATCTGATAAGATGAGACATGCATCGAGTGTGCCTAACTCAAAACATATGTCAAACATTCTGAGTAGTAAACTATGATGAAAGGACAGACCTCCTTAAGTAGTGTGTGTGACATATAATCAGTCGGTGTGACGTTATGTTGAACAATTAATGTTTGACAAACGATTCCTACCTTTCTTCACTAATACCCAAATTCTGAGCAGGGTAAGCAGGGGTATCGCCTCTAGATGCAGTCTGGTGTCCTGGTCCTTCTAAAGGGAAAGGCAAATTCACATCTTCACGTATGTTGTCAGAAGCAGAATTCGTTGATGTTTTTCTTCTTCCAGCCTTTTCCAGCAGTTCACTATTATGAGTTTCTGAAAAATGGTCAGGATATTCAGTCTCACTGTCCATTTGTGCATTGTCATCATCAGCTTCATGGACTTCTTTAAAATCCTTTCCTGACATATCATCATTCTGTTCGTTCGGGGTGCAATTTCCTGTGGACGAATTATCATCCAAGGAGTCCTGCAAAACAATCTATAGTACCAAATGCCTGAAGTTAATTTTTTATTGGGATATAGGATTAATATTAGTTTGCACTTGTAAGGCGATAGTCATTTTGCTTAATGACAGGATTAATGAAATACCTCGATTATAGCATCAGAGTCACGAATTCTGGGAGGCCTGGTGTCAATTGAGGGTAGACGCTCACCATAACCACCTTCCACTTGTATTGCTCTGCCAGCAGGCTGGGAAGGAAAATTTTAACCATTGAGCTTCATTGTTAGAACAATGTAGAGACTAAACTACACCCCACAACATACAATTCCATGAAAGCAATAAACCTTATTGCAAGAGAAAAATGCAAGGGAGGTGTGGCATGGACAGAAGAAAAAAATCTAGAAAATAAAATAAATAAAAGACAATCGTATTGATAGAGGAAACGATTTACAGTTCACAATCATCCATTCAACAGGAATTTCTCCCAACAAAACTAAGCTACTATATATGTATGGACTATAAAGCACCGACACTCCTAAGATGGCCAAGTGTCAGTGTCGGACACGTGTCCGACACCGACACGCCAGCTAGCGTGTCGAATATTTTATTATTTTTTTAAATTTCCGACATGGCGGGGACACGGGTAGGACACGGTTGGAACACTTCTAGGACACGGCACTGCAAAATTAAAAAGAAAAAACAATGAAAGCTTTATAAAACTAAAGTTAGCAGACCAAAAGCATCAGCCCAAGCCCAAAACTTCTAGGTTTTTGTGTTTTTTATTTTAATTTCTCAAAATATATTATTCCTTTCCACTTTTCTTTTCTTCAAAATATAAAAACTCCCCGAGTCCCCACGCCCAAAACGCCACACCTCCACGCCCACTCGATCGATGGCCGGCCACACCTCCATGCCCAAAACTCCACGCCGGCCACACCTCCACATTGGACCATTAGTCATCTTATCTATGGTTGTGGTTGTATCTTGTATGGTTGTTAATGGTGTTTTTAAATAGAATATTTCTCAATATGTTTATTTCACGACATATATTTAATTTTTTAATAAAAGAAAATAACGTGTCCCCGACGTGTCGTGTCTTACTTTTATGAAAATTGGCGTGTCGCCGTGTCGCCGTGTCGGTGTCCGTGCTTCTTAGTATATGGATATGTGTGTTTGCACAGTGAGAGAGCCCAACAAAACTAAGCTACTTGCCACCTTTCCCTCGTTTCAATCCCAAACAACCATATATACTAACACTGCACTCACA
Source organism: Benincasa hispida (assembly GCF_009727055.1). Lineage (NCBI taxonomy): Eukaryota > Viridiplantae > Streptophyta > Magnoliopsida > Cucurbitales > Cucurbitaceae > Benincasa > Benincasa hispida. The sequence goes on along the minus strand of NC_052350.1, from coordinate 19,114,576 downwards.
CAACCCCCCCACCCCACCAAAAA